>NW_026734593.1:0-295468 GCF_949786415.1 Peromyscus eremicus | reverse complement strand
AACAGTTAGAATGAGTGTGTCCACATGGAGGTGTGCACACTGAACTGTTAGATTGAGTGTGTCCACATGGAAGTGTGCACACTGAACTTTTAGAATGAGTGTGCCCACATGGAGGTGTGCACACTGAACTGTTAGAATGAGTGTGTCCACATGGAGGTGTGCACACTGAACTGTTAGAATGAGTTTATCCCTGTGGAGGTGTGCACACTGAACTGTTAGAATGAGTGAGTCCACATGGAGGTGTGCACACTGAACTGTGAGAATGAGTGTGTCCACATGGAGGTGTGCACACTGAACTGTTAGAATGAGTGTGTCCACATTCAGGTGTGCACACTGAACTGTTAGAATGAGTGTGCCCACATGGAGGCGTGCACACTGAACTGTTAGAATGAGTGTGCCCACATGGAGGCGTGCACACTGAACTGTTAGAATGAGTGTGTCCACATGGAGGTGTGCACACTGAACTGTTAGAATGAATGTGTCCACATGGAGGTGTGCACACTGAACTGTTAGAATGAGTGTGTCCACATGGAGGTGTGCACACTGAACTGTTAGAATGAGTGTGTCCACATGGAGGTGTGCACACTGAACTGTTAGAATGAGTGTATCCCTGTGGAGATGTGCACACTGAACTGTTAGAATGAGTGTGTCCACATGGAGGTGTGTACACTGAACTGTTAGAATGAGTGTGTCCACATGGAGGTGTGCACACTGAACTGTTAGAATGAGTGTGCCCACATGGAGGTGTGCACACTGAACTGTTAGAATATGTCCACATGATGGTGTGCACACTGTATTGTTAGAATGAGTGTGTCCACATGGAGGTGTGCACAATGAACTGTTAGAATGAGTGGGTCCACATGAAGGTGTGCACACTGAACTGTTAGAATGATGTATCCCTGTGGAGGTGTGCACACTGAAATGTTAGAATGAGTGTGTCCACATGGAGGTGTGCACACTGAACTGTTAGATGAGTGTGTCCACATGAAGGTGTGTACACTGAACTGTTAGAATGAGTGTGCCCACGGGGAGGTGTGCACACTGAACTGTTAGAATGAATGTGTCCACATGGAGGTGTGCACACTGAACTGTTAGAATGAGTGTGCCCACATGGAGTTGTGCACACTGAACTGTTAGAATGAGTGTGTCCACATGGAGGTGTGCACACTGAACTGTTAAAATGTCTGTGCCCACATGGAGGTGTCCTCACTGAACTGTTAGAATGAGTGTGTCCACATGGAGGTGTGCACACCGAAGTGTTAGAATTTGTCAACATGGAGGTGTGCACACTGAACTGTTAGAATTAGTGTATCCCTGTGGAGATGTGCACACTGAACTGTTAGAATGAGTGTGTCCATATGGAGGTGTGCACACTGAATTGTTAGAATGAGTGTGTCCACATGGAGGTGTGCACACTGAACTGTTAGAATGAGTGTGCCCACATGGAGGTGTGGACACTGAACTGTTGGAATGAGTGTGTCCACATGGAGGTGTGCACACTGAACTGTTAGAATGTGTCCACATGGAGGTGTGCACACTGAACTGTTAGAATGAGTGTGTCCACATGGAGGTGTGCACACTAAACTGTTAGAATGAGTGTGCCCACATGGAGGTGTGCACACTGAACTGTTAGAATGAGTGTGTCCACATGGAGGTGTGCACATTGAACTGTTAGAATGAGTGTGTCCCTGTGGAGGTGTGCACACTGAAATGATAGAATGAGTGTGTCCACATGGAGGTGTGCACACTGAAGTGTTACAATTTATCCACATGGAGTTATGCACACTGAAATGTTAGAATGAGTGTGTCCACATGGATGTGGGCACACTGAACTGTTAGAATGACCATGCCCAATTGGAGGTGTGCACACTGAACTGTTAGAATGAGTGTGTCCACATGGAGGTGTGCACACTGAACTGTTAGAATGAGTGTGTCCACATGGAGGTGTGCACACTGAACTGTTAGAATGAGTGTGTCCATATGGAGGTGTGCACACTGAACTGTTAGAATGAGTGTGCCCACATGGAGGTGTGGACACTGAACTGTTAGAATGAGTGTGTCCATATGGAGGTGTGCACACTGAACTGTTAGAATGAGTGTGTCCACATGGAGGTGTGCACACTGAAGTGTTAGAATGAGTGTGCCCACATGGAGGTGTGGACACTGAACTGTTGGAATGAGTGTGTCCACATGGAGGTGTGCACCCTGAACTGTTAGAATGAGTGTGTCCACATGGAGGTGTGCACACTGAACTGTTAGAATGTGTCCACATGGAGGTGTGCACACTGAACTGTTAGAATGATTGTGTCCACATGGAGGTGTGCAAACTGTACTGTTAAAATGTCTGTGCCCACATGGAGGTGTCCACACTGAACTGTTAGAATGAGTGAGTCCACATGGAGGTGTGCACACCGAAGTGTTAGAATGAGTGTGTCCCTGTGGAGGTGTGCACACTGAAATGTTAGAATGAGTGTGTCCACATGGAGGTGTGCACACTGAAGTGTTACAATTTATCCACATGGAGGTATGCACACTGAACTGTTAGAATGAGTGTGTCCACATGGAGGTGTGCACACTGAACTGTTAGAATGAGTGTGTCCACATGGAGGTGTGCACACTGAACTGTTAGATTGAGTGTGTCCACATGGAAGTGTGCACACTGAACTTTTAGAATGAGTGTGCCCACATGGAGGTGTGCACACTGAACTGTTAGAATGAGTGTGTCCACATGGAGGTGTGCACACTGAACTGTTAAAATGAGTGTGTCCACATGGAGGTGTGCACACTGAACTCTTAGAATGAGTGTGTCCACATGGAGGTGTGCACAATGAACTGGTAGAATGAGTGTGTCCACATGGAGGTGTGCACACTGAACTGTTAGAATGAGTGTGTCCACATGGAGGTGTGTACACTGAACTGTTAGAATGAGTGTGCCCACATGGAGGTGTGCACACTGATCTGTTAGAATGAGTGTGCCCACATGGAGGTGTGCACACTGAACTGTTAGAATGAATGTGTCCACATCGATGTGTGCACACTGAACTGTTAGAATGAGTGTGTCCACATGGAGGTGTGCACACTGAACTGTTAGAATGAGTGTGTCCACATGGAGGAGTGCACACTGAACTGTTAGAATGACTGTGCCCACATGAGGTGTGCACACTGAACTCTTAGAATGAGTGTGTCCACATGGAGGTGTGCACACTGAACTGTTAGAATGATTGTATCCTTGTGGTGGTGTGCACACTGAACTGTTAGAATGAGTGTGCCCACAAGGAGGTGTGCACACTGAACTGTTAGAATGAGTGTGTCCACATGGAGTTGTGCACAATGAACTGTTAGAATGAGTGTGTCCACATGGAGGTGTGCCCACTGAACTGTTAGAATGACTGTGCCCACTTGGAGGTGTGCACACTGAACTGTTAGAATGAGTGTGTCCACATGGAGGTGTGCACATTGAACTATTAGAATGAGTGTGTCTACATGCAGGTGTGCACACTGAACT
The DNA here is from genome assembly GCF_949786415.1 of Peromyscus eremicus. Taxonomy (NCBI): domain Eukaryota; kingdom Metazoa; phylum Chordata; class Mammalia; order Rodentia; family Cricetidae; genus Peromyscus; species Peromyscus eremicus. Next base: position 291,963 of record NW_026734593.1, on the reverse strand, counting down.
GTTAGAATGAGTGTGCCCACATGGAGGTGTGGACACTGAACTGTTAGAATGAGTGTGTCCACATGGAGGTGTGCACACTGAACTGTTAGAATGTGTCCACATGGAGGTGTGCACACTGAACTGTTAGAATGATTGTGTCCACATGGAGGTGTGCACACTGAACTGTTAAAATGTCTGTGCCCACATGGAGGTGTCCACACTGAACTGTTAGAATGAGTGTGTCCACATGGAGGTGTGCACACCGAAGTGTTAGAATTTGTCCACATGGATGTGTGCACACTGAACAGTTAGAATGAGTGTGTCCACATGGAGGTGTGCACACTGAACTGTTAGATTGAGTGTGTCCACATGGAAGTGTGCACACTGAACTTTTAGAATGAGTGTGCCCACATGGAGGTGTGCACACTGAACTGTTAGAATGAGTGTGTCCACATGGAGGTGTGCACACTGAACTGTTAGAATGAGTTTATCCCTGTGGAGGTGTGCACACTGAACTGTTAGAATGAGTGATTCCACATGGAGGTGTGCACACTGAACTGTGAGAATGAGTGTGTCCACATGGAGGTGTGCACACTGAACTGTTAGAATGAGTGTGTCCACATTGAGGTGTGCACACTGAACTGTTAGAATGAGTGTGTCCACATGAAGGTGTGCACACTGAACTGTTAGAATGAGTGTGTCCACATGGAGGAGTGCACACTGAACTGTTAGAATGACTGTGCCCACATGAGGTGTGCACACTGAACTCTTAGAATGAGTGTGTCCACATTGAGGTGTGCACACTGAACTGTTAGAATGATTGTATCCTTGTGGTGGTGTGCACACTGAACTGTTAGAATGAGTGTGCCCACAAGGAGGTGTGCACACTGAACTGTTAGAATGAGTGTGTCCACATGGAGGTGTGCACAATGAACTGTTAGAATGAGTGTGTCCACATGGAGGTGTGCACACTGAACTGTTAGAATGACTGTGCCCACTTGGAGGTGTGCACACTGAACTGTTAGAATGAGTGTGTCCACATGGAGGTGTGCACATTGAACTATTAGAATGAGTGTGTCTACATGCAGGTGTGCACACTGAACTGTTAGAATGAGTGTGCCCACATGGAGGTGTGGACACTGAACTGTTAGAATGAGTGTGTCCACATGGAGGTGTGCACACTGAACTGTTAGAATGTGTCCACATGGAGGTGTGCACACTGAACTGTTAGAATGATTGTGTCCACATGGAGGTGTGCACACTGAACTGTTAAAATGTCTGTGCCCACATGGAGGTGTCCACACTGAACTGTTAGAATGAGTGTGTCCACATGGAGGTGTGCACACCGAAGTGTTAGAATTTGTCCACATGGATGTGTGCACACTGAACAGTTAGAATGAGTGTGTCCACATGGAGGTGTGCACACTGAACTGTTAGATTGAGTGTGTCCACATGGAAGTGTGCACACTGAACTTTTAGAATGAGTGTGCCCACATGGAGGTGTGCACACTGAACTGTTAGAATGAGTGTGTCCACATGGAGGTGTGCACACTGAACTGTTAGAATGAGTTTATCCCTGTGGAGGTGTGCACACTGAACTGTTAGAATGAGTGAGTCCACATGGAGGTGTGCACACTGAACTGTGAGAATGAGTGTGTCCACATGGAGGTGTGCACACTGAACTGTTAGAATGAGTGTGTCCACATGGAGGTGTGCACACTGAACTGTTAGAATGAGTGTGCCCACATGGAGGCGTGCACACTGAACTGTTAGAATGAGTGTGCCCACATGGAGGTGTGCACACTGAACTGTTAGAATGAGTGTGCCCACATGGAGGTGTGCACACTGAACTGTTAGAATGAGTGTGTCCACATGGAGGTGTGCACACTGAACTGTTAGAATGAGTGTGTCCACATGGAGGTGTGCACACTGAACAGTTAGACTGACTGTTTCCACATGGAGGTGTGCACACTGAACTGTTAGAATGACTGCCCTCATGGAGGTGTGCACACTGAACTGTTAGAATGAGTGTGTCCACATGGAGGTGTGCACACTGAACTGTGAGAATGAGTGTGTCCCTGTGGATGTGTGCACACTGAACTGTTAGAATGAGTGAGTCCACATGGAGGTGTGCACACTGAACTGTGAGAATGAGTGTGTCCACATGGAGGTGTGCACACTGAACTGTTAGATTGAGTGTGCCCACATGGAGGCGTGCACACTGAACTGTTAGAATGAGTGTGCCCACATGGAGGTGTGCACACTGAACTGTTAGAATGAGTGTGTCCACATGGAGGTGTGCACACTGAACTGTTAGAATGAGTGTGCCCACATGGAGGTGTGGACACTGAACTGTTGGAATGAGTGTGTCCACATGGAGGTGTGCACACTGAATTGTTAGAATGTGTCCACATGGAGATGTGCACACTGAACTGTTAGAATGATTGTGTCCACATGGAGGTGTGCACACTGAACTGTTAAAATGTCTGTGCCCACATGGAGGTGTCAACACTGAACTGTTAGAATGAGTGTCCACATGGAGGTGTGCACACAGAAGTGTTAGAATTTGTCCACATGGAGGTGTGCACACTGAACTGTTAGAATGAGTGTGTCCACATGGAGGTGTTCACACTGAACTGATAGAATGAGTGTGTCCCCATGGAGGTGTGCACACTGAATTGTTAGAATGGGTGTGTCCACATGGAGGTGTGCACACTGAACTGTTAGAATGAGTGTGTCCACATGGAGGTGTGCACAATGAACTGTTAGAATGACTGTGCCCACATGGAGGTGTGCACACTGAACTGTTAGAATGAGCGTGTCCCTGTGGAGGTGTGCACACTGAACTGTTAGAATGAGTGTGCCCACATGGAGGTGTGCACACTGAACTATTAGAATGAGTGTGTCCACATGGAGGTGTGCACACTGAACTGTTAGAATGAGTGTGCCCACATGGAGGTGTGCACACTAAACTGTTATAATGAGTGTGCCCACATGGAGTTGTGCACACTGAACTGTTAGAATGACTGTGTCCACATCTAGGTGTGCACACTGAACTGTTAGAATGAGTGTGCCCACATGGAGGTGTGCACACTGAACTGTTAGAATGAGTGTGTCCACATGGAGGTGTGCACACTGAACTGTTAGAATGAGTGTGTCCACATGGAGGTGTGCACACAGAACTTTTAGAATGAGTGTGCCCACATGGAAGTGTGCACACTGAACTGTTAGAATATGTCCACATGGAGGTGTGCACACTGTATTGTTAGAATGAGTGTGGCCACATGGAGGTGTGCACACTGAACTGTTAGAATGAGTGTGCCCACATAGAGGTGTGCACACTGAACTGTTAGAATGAGTGTGTCCACATGGAGGTGTGCACACTGAACTGTTAGAATATGTCCACATGGAGGTGTGTACACTGAACTGTTAGATTGAGAGTGTCCACATGGAGGTGTGCACACTGAACTGTTAGAATGAGTGTGCCCACATGGAGGTGTGCACACTGAACTGTTAGAATATGTCCACATGATGGTGTGCACACTGTATTGTTAGAATGAGTGTGTCCACATGGAGGTGTGCACAATGAACTGTTAGAATGAGTGGGTCCACATGAAGGTGTGCACACTGAACTGTTACAATGATGTATCCCTGTGGAGGTGTGCACACTGAAATGTTAGAATGAGTGTGTCCACATGGAGGTGTGCACACTGAACTGTTAGAATGAGTGTGTCCACATGAAGGTGTGTACACTTAACTGTTAGAATGAGTGTGCCCACATGGAGGTGTGCACACTGATCTGTTAGAATGAGTGTGCCCACATGGAGGTGTGCACACTGAACTGTTAGAATGAATGTGTCCACATGGAGGTGTGCACACTGAACTGTTAGAATGAGTGTGTCCACATGGAGGTGTGCACACTGTACTGTTAGAATGAGTGTGTCCACATGGAGGAGTGCACACTGAACTGTTAGAATGACTGTGCCCACATGGAGGTGTGCACACTGAACTCTTAGAATGAGTGTGTCCACATGGAGGTGTGCACACTGAACTGTTAGAATGATTGTATCCCTGTGGTGGTGTGCACACTGAACTGTTAGAATGAGTGTGCCCACATGGAGGTGTGCACACTGAACTGTGAGAATGAGTGTGTCCACATGGAGGTGTGCACAATGAACTGTTAGAATGAGTGTGTCCACATGGAGGTGTGCACACTGAACTGTTAGAATGAGTGTGTCCACATGGAGGTGTGTACACTGAACTGTTAGAATGAGTGTGCCCACATGGAGGTGTGCACACTGATCTGTTAGAATGAGTGTGCCCACATGGAGGTGTGCACACTGAACTGTTAGAATGAATGTGTCCACATGGAGGTGTGCACACTGAACTGTTAGAATGAGTGTGTACACATGGATGTGTGCACACTGAAATGTTAGAATGATTGTATCCCTGTGGTGGTGTGCACACTGAACTGTTAGAATGAGTGTGTCCACATGGAGGAGTGCACATTGAACTGTTAGAATGACTGTGCCCACATGGAGGTGTGCACACTGAACTCTTAGAATGAGTGTGTCCACATGGAGTTGTGCACACTGAAATGTTAGAATGATTGTATCCCTGTGGTGGTGTGCACACTGAACTGTTAGAATGAGTGTGCCCACATGGAGGTGTGCACACTGAACTGTTAGAATGAGTGTGTCCACATGGAGGTGTGCACACTGAACTGTTACAATGAGTGTGTCCACATGGAGGTGTGCCCACTGAACTGTTAGAATGACTGTGCCCACTTGGAGGTGTGCACACTGAACTGTTAGAATGAGTGTGTCCACATGGAGGTGTGCACATTGAACTATTAGAATGAGTGTGTCTACATGCAGGTGTGCACACTGAACTGTTAGAATGAGTGTGCTCACATGGAGGTGTGGACACTGAACTGTTAGAATGAGTGTGTCCACATGGAGGTGTGCACACTGAACTGTTAGAATGTGTCCACATGGAGGTGTGCACACTGAACTGTTAGAATGATTGTGTCCACATGGAGGTGTGCACACTGAACTGTTAAAATGTCTGTGCCCACATGGAGGTGTCCACACTGAACTGTTAGAATGAGTGTGTCCACATGGAGGTGTGCACACCGAAGTGTTAGAATTTGTCCACATGGATGTGTGCACACTGAACAGTTAGAATGAGTGTGTCCACATGGAGGTGTGCACACTGAACTGTTAGATTGAGTGTGTCCACATGGAAGTGTGCACACTGAACTTTTAGAATGAGTGTGCCCACATGGAGGTGTGCACACTGAACTGTTAGAATGAGTGTGTCCACATGGAGGTGTGCACACTGAACTGTTAGAATGAGTTTATCCCTGTGGATGTGTGCACACTGAACTGTTAGAATGAGTGAGTCCACATGGAGGTGTGCACACTGAACTGTGAGAATGAGTGTGTCCACATGGAGGTGTGCACACTGAACTGTTAGAATGAGTGTGTCCACATTCAGGTGTGCACACTGAACTGTTAGAATGAGTGTGCCCACATGGAGGCGTGCACACTGAACTGTTAGAATGAGTGTGCCCACAAGGAGGCGTGCACACTGAACTGTTAGAATGAGTGTGTCCACATGGAGGTGTGCACACTGAACTGTTAGAATGAATGTGTCCACATGGAGGTGTGCACACTGAACTGTTAGAATGAGTGTGTCCACATGGAGGTGTGCACACTGAACTGTTAGAATGAGTGTGCCCATATGGAGGTGTGCACACTGATCTGTTAGAATGAGTGTGCCCACGGGGAGGTGTGCACACTGAACTGTTAGAATGAATGTGTCCACATGGAGGTGTGCACACTGAACTGTTAGAATGAGTGTGTCCACATGGAGGTGTGCACACTGAACTGTTAGAATGAGTGTGTCCACATGGAGGTGTGCACACTGAACTGTTAGAATGATTGTATCCCTGTGGTGGTGTGCACACTGAACTGTTAGAATGAGTGTGCCCACATGGAGGTGTGCACACTGAACTGTTAGAATGAGTGTGTCCACATGGAGGTGTGCACAATGAACTGTTAGAATGAGTGTGTCCACATGGAGGTGTGCACACTGAACTGTTAGAATGAGTGTGTCCACATGGAGGTGTGTACACTGAACTGTTAGAATGAGTGTGCCCACATGGAGGTGTGCACACTGATCTGTTAGAATGAGTGTGCCCACATGGAGGTGTGCACACTGAACTGTTAGAATGAATGTGTCCACATGGAGGTGTGCACACTGAACTGTTAGAATGAGTGTGTCCACATGGAGGTGTGCACACTGAACTGTTAGAATGAGTGTGTCCACATGGAGGAGTGCACACCGAACTGTTAGAATGACTGTGCCCACATGGAGGTGTGCACACTGAACTCTTAGAATGAGTGTGTCCACATGGAGGTGTGCACACTGAACTGGTAGAATGAGTGTGTCCACATGGAGGTGTGCACAATGAACTGTTAGAATGAGTGTGTCCACATGGAGGTGTGCACACTGAACTGTTAGAATGACTGTGCCCACTTGGAGGTTTGCACACTGAACTGTTAGAATGAGTGTGTCCACATGGAGGTGTGCACATTTAACTATTAGAATGAGTGTGTCTACATGCAGGTGTGCACACTGAACTGTTAGAATGAGTGTGCCCACATGGAGGTCTGGACACTGAACTGTTAGAATGAGTGTGTCCACATGGAGGTGTGCACACTGAACTGTTAGAATGTGTCCACATGGAGGTGTGCACACTGAACTGTTAGAATGATTGTGTCCACATGGAGGTGTGCACACTGAACTGTTAAAATGTCTGTGCCAACATGGAGGTGTCCACACTGAACTGTTAGAATGAGTGTGTCCACATGGAGGTGTGCACACCGAAGTGTTAGAATTTGTCCACATGGATGTGTGCACACTGAACAGTTAGAATGAGTGTGTCCACATGGAGGTGTGCACACTGAACTGTTAGATTGAGTGTGTCAACATGGAAGTGTGCACACTGAACTTTTAGAATGAGTGTGCCCACATGGAGGTGTGCACACTGAACTGTTAGAATGAGTGTGTCCACATGGAGGTGTGCACACTGAACTGTTAGAATGAGTTTATCCCTGTGGAGGTGTGCACACTGAACTGTTAGAATGAGTGAGTCCACATGGAGGTGTGCACACTGAACTGTGAGAATGAGTGTGTCCACATGGAGGTGTGCACACTGAACTGTTAGAATGAGTGTGTCCACATGGAGGTGTGCACAATGAACTGTTAGAATGAGTGTACCCACATGGAGGCGTGCACACTGAACTGTTAGAATGAGTGTGCCCACATGGAGGCGTGCACACTGAACTGTTAGAATGAGTGTGCCCACATGGAGGTGTGCACACTGAACTGTTAGAATGAGTGTGTCCACATGGAGGTGTGCACACTGAACTGTTAGAATGAGTGTGTCCACATGGAGGTGTGCACACTGAACAGTTAGACTGACTGTTTCCACATGGAGGTGTGCACACTGAACTGTTAGAATGACTGCCCTCATGGAGGTATGCACACTGAACTGTTAGAATGAGTGTGTCCACATGGAGGTGTGCACACTGAACTGTTAGAATGAGTGTGTCCACATGGAGGTGTGCACACTGAACTGTGAGAATGAGTGTGTCCCTGTGGATGTGTGCACACTGAACTGTTAGAATGAGTGAGTCCACATGGAGGTGTGCACACTGAACTGTGAGAATGAGTGTGTCCACATGGAGGTGTGCATACTGAACTGTTAGATTGAGTGTGCCCACATGGAGGCTTGCACACTGAACTGTTAGAATGAGTGTGCCCACATGGAGGTGTGCACACTGAACTGTTAGAATGAGTGTGTCCACATGGAGGTGTGCACACTAAACTGTTAGAATGAGTGTGTCCACATGGAGGTGTGCACACTGAACAGTTAGACTGACTGTATCCACATGGAGGTGTGCACACTGAACTGTTAGAATGACTGTGCCCTCATGGAGGTGTGCACACTGAACTGTTAGAATGAGTGTGTCCACATGGAAGTGTGCACACTGAACTGTTAGAATGTGTGTGCCCACATGGAGGTGTGCACACTGAACTGTTAGAATGAGTGTGTCCACATGGAGGTGTGCACACTGAACTGTTAGAATGAGTGTGTCCCTGTGGATGTGTGCACACTGAACTGTTAGAATGAGTGTGTCCACATGGAGGTGTGCACACTGAACTGTTAAAATGTCTGTGCCCACATGGAGGTGTCCTCACTGAACTGTTAGAATGAGTGTGTCCACATGGAGGTGTGCACACCAAAGTGTTAGAATTTTTCCACATGGAGGTGTTCACAATGAACTGTTAGAATTAGTGTATCCCTGTGGAGATGTGCACACTGAACTGTTAGAATGAGTGTGTCCATATGGAGGTGTGCACACTGAACTGTTAGAATGAGTGTGTCCACATGGAGGTGTGCACACTGAACTGTTAGAATGAGTGTGCCCACATGGAGGTGTGGACACTGAACTGTTGGAATGAGTGTGTCCACATGGAGGTGTGCACACTGAACTGTTAGAATGTGTCCACATGGAGATGTGCACACTGAACTGTTAGAATGATTGTGTCCACATGGAGGTGTGCACACTGAACTGTTAAAATGTCTGTGCCCACATGGAGGTGTCCACACTGAACTGTTAGAATGAGTGTCCACATGGAGGTGTGCACACCGAAGTGTTAGAATGAGTGTGTCCCTGTGGAGGTGTGCACACTGAACTGTGAGAATGAGTGTGCCCACTTGGAGGTGTGCACACTGAACTGTTAGAAAGAGTGTGTCCACATGGAGGTGTGCACACTGAACTGTTAGAATGAGTGTATCCCTGTGGAGGTGTGCACACTGAACTGTTAGAATGAGTGTGCCGACATGGAGGTGTACACACTGAACTGTTAGAATGAGTGTGCCCACATGGAGGTGTGCACACTGAACTGTTAGAATGAGTGTGTCCACATGGAGGTGTGCACAATGTACTGTTAGAATGAGTGTACCCACATGGAGGTGTGCACAATGTTCTGTTAGAATGAGTATGCCCACATGGAGGTGTGCACACTGAACTGTTAGAATGAGTGTGCCCACATGGAGGTGTGCACACTGAACTGTTAGAATGAGTGTGTCCACATGGAGGTGTGCACATTGAACTGTTAGAATGAGTGTGTCTACATGGAGGTGTGCACACTGAACTGTTAGAATGAGTGTGCCCACATGGAGGTGTGGACACTGAACTGTTAGAATGAGTGTGTCCACATGGAGGTGTGCACACTGAACCTTTAGAATGTGTCCACATGGAGGTGTGCACACTGAACTGTTAGAATGAGTGTGTCCACATGGAGGTGTGCACACTGAACTGTTAAAATGTCTGTGCCCACATGGAGGTGTCCACACTGAACTGTTAGAATGAGTGTGTCCACATGGAGGTGTGCATACCGAAGTGTTAGAATTTGTCCACATGGATGTGTGCACACTGAACTGTTAGAATGAGTGTGCCCACATGGAGGTGTGCACACTGAACTTTTAGAATGAGTGTGTCCACATGGAGGTGTGCACACTGAACTGTTAGAATGTGTGTGCCCACATGGAGTTGTGTACACTGAACTGTTAGAATGAGTGTGCCCACATGGAGTTGTGCACACTGAACTGTTAGAATGAGTGTGTCCACATGGAGGTGTGCACACTGAACTGTTAAAATGTCTGTGCCCACATGGAGGTGTCCTCACTGAACTGTTAGAATGAGTGTGTCCACATGGAGGTGTGCACACCGAAGTGTTAGAATTTGTCAACATGGAGGTGTGCACACTGAACTGTTAGAATTAGTGTATCCCTGTGGAGATGTGCACACTGAACTGTTAGAATGAGTGTGTCCATATGGAGGTGTGCACACTGAATTGTTAGAATGAGTGTGTCCACATGGAGGTGTGCACACTGAACTGTTAGAATGAGTGTGCCCACATGGAGGTGTGGACACTGAACTGTTGGAATGAGTGTGTCCACATGGAGGTGTGCACACTGAACTGTTAGAATGAGTGTGTCCACATGGAGGTGTGCACACTGAACTGTTAGAATGTGTCCACATGGAGGTGTGCACACTGAACTGTTAGAATGAGTGTGTCCACATGGAGGTGTGCACACTAAACTGTTAGAATGAGTGTGCCCACATGGAGGTGTGCACACTGAACTGTTAGAATGAGTGTGTCCACATGGAGGTGTGCACATTGAACTGTTAGAATGAGTGTGTCCCTGTGGAGGTGTGCACACTGAAATGATAGAATGAGTGTGTCCACATGGAGGTGTGCACACTGAAGTGTTACAATTTATCCACATGGAGTTATGCACACTGAAATGTTAGAATGAGTGTGTCCACATGGAGGTGTGCACACTGAACTGTTAGAATGAGTGTGTCCACATGGATGTGGGCACACTGAACTGTTAGAATGACCATGCCCAATTGGAGGTGTGCACACTGAACTGTTAGAATGAGTGTGTCCACATGGAGGTGTGCACACTGAACTGTTAGAATGAGTGTGTCCACATGGAGGTGTGCACACTGAACTGTTAGAATGAGTGTGTCCATATGGAGGTGTGCACACTGAACTGTTAGAATGAGTGTGCCCACATGGAGGTGTGGACACTGAACTGTTAGAATGAGTGTGTCCATATGGAGGTGTGCACACTGAACTGTTAGAATGAGTGTGTCCACATGGAGGTGTGCACACTGAAGTGTTAGAATGAGTGTGCCCACATGGAGGTGTGGACACTGAACTGTTGGAATGAGTGTGTCCACATGGAGGTGTGCACACTGAACTGTTAGAATGAGTGTGTCCACATGGAGGTGTGCACACTGAACTGTTAGAATGTGTCCACATGGAGGTGTGCACACTGAACTGTTAGAATGATTGTGTCCACATGGAGGTGTGCAAACTGTACTGTTAAAATGTCTGTGCCCACATGGAGGTGTCCACACTGAACTGTTAGAATGAGTGAGTCCACATGGAGGTGTGCACACCGAAGTGTTAGAATGAGTGTGTCCCTGTGGAGGTGTGCACACTGAAATGTTAGAATGAGTGTGTCCACATGGAGGTGTGCACACTGAAGTGTTACAATTTATCCACATGGAGGTATGCACACTGAACTGTTAGAATGAGTGTGTCCACATGGAGGTGTGCACACTGAACTGTTAGAATGAGTGTGTCCACATGGAGGTGTGCACACTGAACTGTTAGATTGAGTGTGTCCACATGGAAGTGTGCACACTGAACTTTTAGAATGAGTGTGCCCACATGGAGGTGTGCACACTGAACTGTTAGAATGAGTGTATCCACATGGAGGTGTGCACACTGAACTGTTAGAATGAGTGTGTCCACATGGAGGTGTGCACACTGAACTGTTAGATTGAGTGTGCCCACATGGAGGCGTGAACACTGAACTGTTAGAATGAGTGTGCCCACATGGAGGCGTGCACACTGAACTGTTAGAATGAGTGTGCCCACATGGAGGTGAGCACACTGAACTGTTAAAATGAGTGTGTCCACATGGAGGTGTGCACACTGAACTGTTAGAATGAGTGTGTCCACATGGAGGTGTGCACCCTGAACAGTTAGACTGACTGTGTCCACATGGAGGTGTGCACACTGAACTGTTAGAATGACTGTGCCCACATGGAGGTGTGCACTCTGAACTCTTAGAATGAGTGTGTCCACATGGAGGTGTGCACACTGAACTGTTAGAATGAGTGTGTCCACATGGAGATGTGCACACTGAACTGTTAGAATGAGTGTGTCCACATGGAGGTGTGCACACTGAACTGTTAGAATGAGTGTGTCCACATGGAGGTGTGCACGATGAACTGTTAGAATGAGTGTGCCCACATGGAGGTGTGCACAATGTTCTGTTAGAATGAGTATGCCCACATGGAGGTGTGCACACTGAACTGTTAGAATGAGTGTGCCCACATGGAGGTGTGCACACTGAACTGTTAGAATGAGTTATTCCCTGTGGAGGTGTGCACACTGAACTGTTAGAATGAGTGTGTCTACATGCAGGTGTGCACACTGAACTGTTAGAATGAGTGTGTCCACATGGAGGTGTGCACACTGAACTGTTAGAATGTGTCCACATGGAGGTGTGCACACTGAACTGTTAGAATGATTGTGTCCACATCGAGGTGTGCACACTGAACTGTTAAAATGTCTGTGCCCACATGGAGGTGTCCACACTGAACTGTTAGAATGAGTGTGTCCACATGGAGGTGTGCACACCGAAGTGTTAGAATTTGTCCACATGGATGTGTGCACACTGAACAGTTAGAATGAGTGTGTCCACATGGAGGTGTGCACACTGAACTGTTAGATTGAGTGTGTCCACATGGAAGTGTGCACACTGAACTTTTAGAATGAGTGTGCCCACATGGAGGTGTGCACACTGAACTGTTAGAATGAGTGTGTCCACATGGAGGTGTGCACACTGAACTGTTAGAATGAGTTTATCCCTGTGGAGGTGTGCACACTGAACTGTTAGAATGAGTGAGTCCACATGGAGGTTTGCACACTGAACTGTTAGAATGAGTGTGTCCACATGGAGGTGTGCACGATGAACTGTTAGAATGAGTGTGCCCACATGGAGGTGTGCACAATGTTCTGTTAGAATGAGTATGCCCACATGGAGGTGTGCACACTGAACTGTTAGAATGAGTGTGCCCACATGGAGGTGTGCACACTGAACTGTTAGAATGAGTTATTCCCTGTGGAGGTGTGCACACTGAACTGTTAGAATGAGTGTGTCTACATGCAGGTGTGCACACTGAACTGTTAGAATGAGTGTGTCCACATGGAGGTGTGCACACTGAACTGTTAGAATGTGTCCACATGGAGGTGTGCACACTGAACTGTTAGAATGATTGTGTCCACATGGAGGTGTGCACACTGAACTGTTAAAATGTCTGTGCCCACATGGAGGTGTCCACACTGAACTGTTAGAATGAGTGTGTCCACATGGAGGTGTGCACACCGAAGTGTTAGAATTTGTCCACATGGATGTGTGCACACTGAACAGTTAGAATGAGTGTGTCCACATGGAGGTGTGCACACTGAACTGTTAGATTGAGTGTGTCCACATGGAAGTGTGCACACTGAACTTTTAGAATGAGTGTGCCCACATGGAGGTGTGCACACTGAACTGTTAGAATGAGTGTGTCCACATGGAGGTGTGCACACTGAACTGTTAGAATGAGTTTATCCCTGTGGAGGTGTGCACACTGAACTGTTAGAATGAGTGAGTCCACATGGAGGTGTGCACACTGAACTGTGAGAATGAGTGTGTCCACATGGAGGTGTGCACACTGAACTGTTAGAATGAGTGTGTCCACATGGAGGTGTGCACACTGAACTGTTAGAATGAGTGTGCCCACATGGAGGCGTGCACACTGAACTGTTAGAATGAGTGTGCCCACATGGAGGCGTGCACACTGAACTGTTAGAATGAGTGTGCCCACATGGAGGTGTGCACACTGAACTGTTAGAATGAGTGCGTCCACATGGAGGTGTGCACACTGAACTGTTAGAATGAGTGTGTCCACATGGAAGTGTGCACACTGAACAGTTAGACTGACTGTGTCCACATGGAGGTGTGCACACTGAACTGTTAGAATGACTGCCCTCATGGAGGTGTGCACACTGAACTGTTAGAATGAGTGTGTCCACATGGAGGTGTGCACACTGAACTGTTAGAATGAGTGTGTCCACATGGAGGTGTGCACACTGAACTGTTGGAATGAGTGTGTCCCTGTGGATGTGTGCACACTGAACTGTTAGAATGAGTGAGTCCACATGGAGGTGTGCACACTGAACTGTGAGAATGAGTGTGTCCACATGGAGGTGTGCACACTGAACTGTTAGAATGAGTGTGTCCACATGGAGGTGTGCACCCTGAACTGTTAGATTGAGTGTGCCCACATGGAGGTGTGCACACTGAACTGTTAGAATGAGTGTGACCACATGGAGGCGTGCACACTGAACTGTTAGAATGAGTGTGCCCACATGGAGGTGTGCACACTGAACTGTTAGAATGAGTGTGTCCACATGGAGGTGTGCACACTGAACTGTTAGAATGAGTTTGTCCACATGGAGGTGTGCACACTGAACTGTTAGAATGAGTGTGTCCACATGGAGGTGTGCACACTGAACTGTTAGAATGACTGTGCCCTCATGGAGGTGTGCACACTGAACTGTTAGAATGAGTGTGTCCACATGGAGGTGTGCACACTGAACTGTTAGAATGTGTGTGCCCACATGGAGGTGTGCACACTGAACTGTTAGAATGAGTGTGTCCACATGGAGGTGTGCACACTGAACTGTTAGAATGAGTGTGTCCCTGTGGATGTGTGCACACTGAACCTTTAGAATGAGTGTGTCCACCTGGAGGTGTGCACACTGAACTGTTAAAATGTCTGTGCCCACATGGAGGTGTCCTCACTGAACTGTTAGAATGAGTGTGTCCACATGGAGGTGTGCACACCGAAGTGTTAGAATTTGTCCACATGGAGGTGTGCACAATGAACTGTTAGAATTAGTGTATCCCTGTGGAGATGTGCACACTGAACTGTTAGAATGAGTGTGTCCATATGGAGGTGTGCACACTGAACTGTTAGAATGAGTGTGTCCACATGGAGGTGTGCACACTGAACTGTTAGACTGAGTGTGTCCACATGGAAGTGTGCACACTGAACTTTTAGAATGAGTGTGCCCACATGGAGGTGTGCACACTGAACTGTTAGATTGAGTGTGTCCACATGGATGTGTGCACACTGAACTTTTAGAATGTGTGTGACAACATGGATTTGTGCACACTGAACTGTTAGAATGACTGTGCCCACATGGAGGTGTGCACACTGAACTGTTAGAATGAGTGTGTCCACATGGAGGTGTGCACACTGAACTGTTAGAATGTGTGTGCCCACATGGAGTTGTATACACTGAACTGTTAGAATGATTGTGTCCACATGGAGGTGTGCACACTGAAATGTTAGAATGACTGTGTCCACATGGAGGTGTGCACACTGAACTTTTAGAATGAGTGTGTCCACATGGAGGTGTGCACACTGAACTGTTAGAATGAGTGTGTCCACATGGAGGTGTGCACACTGAACTGTTAGAATGAGTGTGTCAACATGGAGGTGTGCACACTGAACTGTTAGAATGATTGTGTCCACATGGAGGTGTGCACACTGAACTGTTAAAATGTCTGTGTCCACATGGAGGTGTCCACACTGAACTGTTAGAATGAGTGTGTCCACCTGGAGGTGTACACACCGAAGTGTTAAAATTTGTCCACATGGAGGTGTGCACACTGAACTGTTAAAATGAGTTTGCCCACATGGAGGTGTGCACACTGAACTATTAGAATGAGTTTGCCCACATGGAGGTGTGCACACTGAACTATTAGAATGAGTGTGTCCACATGGAGGTGTCCACACTGAACTGTTAGAATGAGTGTGTCCACCTGGAGGTGTACACACCGAAGTGTTAAAATTTGTCCACATGGAGGTGTGCACACTGAACTGTTAAAATGAGTTTGCCCACATGGAGGTGTGCACACTGAACTATTAGAATGAGTGTGTCCACATGGAGGTGTGCACACTAAACTGTTATAATGAGTGTGCTCACATGGAGTTGTGCACACTGAACTGTTAGAATGACTGTGTCCACATCTAGGTGTGCACACTGAACTGTTAGAATGAGTGTGCCCACATGGAGGTGTGCACACTGAACTGTTAGAATGAGTGTGTCCACATGGAGGTGTGCACACTGAACTGTTAGAATGAGTGTGTCCACATGGAGGTGTGCACACAGAACTTTTAGAATGAGTGTGCCCACATGGAGGTGTGCACACTGAACTGTTAGAATATGTCCACATGGAGGTGTGCACACTATATTGTTAGAATGAGTGTGGCCACATACAGGGGTGCACACTGAACTGTTAGAATGAGTGTGCCCACATAGAGGTGTGCACAATGAACTGTTAGAATGAGTGTGTCCACATGGAGGTGTGCACACTGAACTGTTAGAATATGTCCAAATGGAGGTGTGTACACTGAACTGTTAGATTGAGAGTGTCCACATGGAGGTGTGCACACTGAACTGTTAGAATGAGTGTGCCCACATGGAGGTGTGCACACTGAACTGTTAGAATGAGTGTGTCCACATGGAGGTGTGCACACTGAACTGTTAGAATGAGTGTATCCCTGTTGAGATGTGCACACTGAACTGTTAGAATGAGTGTGTCCACATGGAGGTGTGCACACTGAACTGTTAGAATGAGTGTGTCCACATGGAGGTGTGCACACTGAACTGTTAGAATATGTCCACATGATGGTGTGCACACTGTATTGTTAGAATGAGTGTGTCCACATGGAAGTGTGCACAATGAACTGTTAGAATGAGTGGGTCCACATGAAGGTGTGCACACTGAACTGTTAGAATGATGTATCCCTGTGGAGGTGTGCACACTGAAATGTTAGAATGAGTGTGTCCACATGGAGGTGTGCACACTGAACTGTTAGAATGAGTGTGTCCACATGGAGGTGTGTACAATGAATTGTTAGAATGAGTGTGCCCACATGGAGGTGTGCACACTGATCTGTTAGAATGAGTGTGCCCACATGGAGGTGTGCACACTGAACTGTTTGAATGATTGTATCCCTGTGGTGGTGTGCACACTGAACTGTTAGAATGAGTGTGCCCACATGGAGGTGTGCACACTGAACTGTTAGAATGAGTGTGTCCACATGGAGGTGTGCACAATAAACTGTTAGAATGAGTGTGTCCACATGGAGGTGTGCACACTGAACTGTTAGAATGACTGTGCCCACTTGGAGGTGTGCACACTGAACTGTTAGAAAGAGTGTGTCCACATGGAGGTGTGCACACTGAACTGTTAGAATGAGTGTGTCCACATGGAGGTATGCACACTGAACTGTTAGAATGAGTGTGTCCACATGGAGGTGTGCACACAGAACTTTTAGAATGAGTGTGCCCACATGGAGGTGTGCACACTGAACTGTTAGAATATGTCCACATGGAGGTGTGCACACTATATTGTTAGAATGAGTGTGGCCACATACAGGGGTGCACACTGAACTGTTAGAATGAGTGTGCCCACATAGAGGTGTGCACAATGAACTGTTAGAATGAGTGTGTCCACATGGAGGTGTGCACACTGAACTGTTAGAATATGTCCAAATGGAGGTGTGTACACTGAACTGTTAGATTGAGAGTGTCCACATGGAGGTGTGCACACTGAACTGTTAGAATGAGTGTGCCCACATGGAGGTGTGCACACTGAACTGTTAGAATGAGTGTATCCCTGTGGAGATGTGCACACTGAACTGTTAGAATGAGTGTGTCCACATGGAGGTGTGCACACTGAACTGTTAGAATGAGTGTGTCCACATGGAGGTGTGCACACTGAACTGTTAGAATGAGTGTGTCCACATGGAGGTGTGCACACTGAACTGTTAGAATGAGTGTGTCCACATGGAGGTGTGTACAATGAATTGTTAGAATGAGTGTGCCCACATGGAGGTGTGCACACTGATCTGTTAGAATGAGTGTGCCCACATGGAGGTGTGCACACTGAACTGTTAGAATGAATGTGTCCACATGGAGGTGTGCACACTGAACTGTTAGAATGAGTGTGTCCACATGGAGGTGTGCACACTGAACTGTTAGAATGAGTGTGTCCACATGGAGGAGTGCACACTGAACTGTTAGAATGACTGTGCCCACATGGAGGTGTGCACACTGAACTCTTAGAATGAGTGTGTCCACATGGAGGTGTGCACACTGAACTGTTAGAATGATTGTATCCCTGTGGTGGTGTGCACACTGAACTGTTAGAATGAGTGTGCCCACATGGAGGTGTGCACACTGAACTGTTAGAATGAGTGTGTCCACATGGAGGTGTGCACAATGAACTGTTAGAATGAGTGTGTCCACATGGATGTGTGCACACTGAACTGTTAGAATGACTGTGCCCACTTGGAGGTGTGCACACTGAATTGTTAGAAAGAGTGTGTCCACATGGAGGTGTGCACACTGAACTGTTAGAATGAGTTTATCCCTGTGGAGGTGTGCACACTGAACTGTTAGAATGAGTGTGCCGACATGGAGGTGTGCACACTGAACTGTTAGAATGAGTGTGTCCACATGGAGGTGTGCACACTGAACTGTTAGAATGAGTGTGTCCACATGGAGGTGTGCACAATGAACTGTTAGAATGAGTGTGCCAACATGGAGGTGTGAAAAATGTTCTGTTAGAATGAGTATGTCCACATGGAGGTGTGCACACTAAACTGTTAGAATGAGTGTGTCCACATGGAGGTGTGCACACTGAACTGTTAGAATGAGTGTGTCCACATGGAGGTGTGCACATTGAACTGTTAGAATGAGTGTGTCTACATGCAGGTGTGCACACTGAACTGTTAGAATGAGTGTGCCCACATGGAGGTGTGGAAACTGAACTGTTAGAATGAGTGTGTCCACATGGAGGTGTGTACACTGAACTGTTAGAATGTGTCCACATGGAGGTGTGCACACTGAACTGTTAGAATGATTGTGTCCACATGGAGGTGTGCACACTGAAATGTTAAAATGTCTATGCCCACATGGAGGTGTCCACACTGAACTGTTAGAATGAGTGTGTCCACATGGAGGTGTGCACACTGAACTGTTAGAATGGGTGTGCCCACATGGAGGTCTGCACAATGAACTGTTAGAATGAGTGAGTCCACATGGAGGTGTGCACACTGAACTGTTAGAATGAGTGTGCCCACAAGGAGGTGTGCACACTGAACTGTTAGAATGAGTGTGTCCACATGGAGGTGTGCACACTGAACAGTTAGACTGACTGTGTCCACATGGAGGTGTGCACACTGAACTGTTAGAATGACTGCCCTCATGGAGGTGTGCACACTGAACTGTTAGAATGAGTGTGTCCACATGGAGGTGTGCACACTGAACTGTTAGAATGAGTGTGTCCACATGGAGGTGTGCACACTGAACTGTTAGAATGAGTGTGTCCCTGTGGATGTGTGCACACTGAACTGTTAAAATGAGTGAGTCCACATGGAGGTGTGCACACTGAACTGTGAGAATGAGTGTGTCCACATGGAGGTGTGCACACTGAACTGTTAGAATGAGTGTGTCCACATGGAGGTGTGCACACTGAACTGTTAGATTGAGTGTGCCCACATGGAGGTGTGCACACTGAACTGTTAGAATGAGTGTGCCCACATGGAGGCGTGCACACTGAACTGTTAGAATGAGTTTGCCCACATGGAGGTGTGCACACTGAACTGTTAGAATGAGTGTGTCCACATGGAGGTGTGCACACTGAACTGTTAGAATGAGTGTGTCCACATGGAGGTGTGCACACTGAACTGTTAGAATGAGTGTGTCCACATGGAGGTGTGCACACTGAACTGTTAGAATGACTGTGCCCTCATGGAGGTGTGCACACTGAACTGTTAGAATGAGTGTGTCCACATGGAGGTGTGCACACTGAACTGTTAGAATGTGTGTGCCCACATGGAGTTGTGCACACTGAACTGTTAGAATGAGTGTGTCCACATGGAGGTGTGCACACTGAACTGTTAGAATGAGTGTGTCCCTGTGGATGTGTGCACACTGAACTGTTAGAATGAGTGTGTCCACATGGAGGTGTGCACACTGAACTGTTAAAATGTCTGTGCCCACATGGAGGTGTCCTCACTGAACTGTTAGAATGAGTGTGCCCACATGGAGGTGTGAACACTGAACTGTTAGAATATGTCCACATGATGGTGTGCACACTGTATTGTTAGAATGAGTGTGTCCACATGGAAGTGTGCACAATGAACTGTTAGAATGAGTGGGTCCACATGAAGGTGTGCACACTGAACTGTTAGAATGATGTATCCCTGTGGAGGTGTGCACACTGAAATGTTAGAATGACTGTGCCCACATGGAGGTGTGCACACTGAACTGTTAGAATGAGTGTGTCCACATGGAGGTGTGTACAATGAATTGTTAGAATGAGTGTGCCCACATGGAGGTGTGCACACTGATCTGTTAGAATGAGTGTGTCCACATGGAGGTGTGCACACTGAACTGTTAGAATGAATGTGTCCACATGGAGGTGTGCACACTGAACTGTTAGAATGAGTGTGTCCACATGGAGGTGTGCACACTGAACTGTTAGAATGAGTGTGTCCACATGGAGGAGTGCACACTGAACTGTTAGAATGACTGTGCCCACATGGAGGTGTGCACACTGAACTCTTAGAATGAGTGTGTCCACATGGAGGTGTGCACACTGAACTGTTAGAATGATTGTATCCCTGTGGTGGTGTGCACACTGAACTGTTAGAATGAGTGTGCCCACATGGAGGTGTGCACACTGAACTGTTAGAATGAGTGTGTCCACATGGAGGTGTGCACAATGAACTGTTAGAATGAGTGTGTCCACATGGAGGTGTGCACACTGAACTGTTAGAATGACTGTGCCCACTTGGAGGTGTGCACACTGAACTGTTAGAAAGAGTGTGTCCACATGGAGGTGTGCACACTGAACTGTTAGAATGAGTTTATCCCTGTGGAGGTGTGCACACTGAACTGTTAGAATGAGTGTGCCGACATGGAGGTGTGCACACTGAACTGTTAGAATGAGTGTGTCCACATGGAGGTGTGCACACTGAACTGTTAGAATGAGTGTGTCTACATGGAGGTGTGCACAATGAACTGTTAGAATGAGTGTGCCCACATGGAGGTGTGAAAAATGTTCTGTTAGAATGAGTATGTCCACATGGAGCTGTGCACACTAAACTGTTAGAATGAGTGTGTCCACATGGAGGTGTGCACACTGAACTGTTAGAATGAGTGTGTCCACATGGAGGTGTGCACATTGAACTGTTAGAATGAGTGTGTCTACATGCAGGTGTGCACACTGAACTGTTAGAATGAGTGTGCCCACATGGAGGTGTGGAAACTGAACTGTTAGAATGAGTGTGTCCACATGGAGGTGTGCACACTGAACTGTTAGAATGTGTCCACATGGAGGTGTGCACACTGAACTGTTAGAATGATTGTGTCCACATGGAGGTGTGCACACTGAACTGTTAAAATGTCTATGCCCACATGGAGGTGTCCACACTGAACTGTTAGAATGAGTGTGTCCACATGGAGGTGTGCACACCGAAGTGTTAGAATTTGTCCACATGGATGTGTGCACACTGAACAGTTAGAATGAGTGTGTCCACATGGAGGTGTGCACACTGAACTGTTAGATTGAGTGTGTCCACATGGAAGTGTGCACACTGAACTTTTAGAATGAGTGTGCCCACATGGAGGTGTGCACACTGAACTGTTAGAATGAGTGTGTCCACATGGAGGTGTGCACACTGAACTGTTAGAATGAGTGAGTCCACATGGAGGTGTGCACACTGAACTGTGAGAATGAGTGTGTCCACATGGAGGTGTGCACACTGAACTGTTAGAATGAGTGTGTCCACATGGAGGTGTGCACACTGAACTGTTAGAATGAGTGTGCCCACATGGAGGCGTGCACACTGAACTGTTAGAATGAGTGTGCCCACATGGAGGCGTGCACACTGAACTGTTAGAATGAGTGTGCCCACATGGAGGTGTGCACACTGAACTGTTAGAATGAGTGTGTCCACATGGAGGTGTGCACACTGAACTGTTAGAATGAGTGTGTCCACATGGAGGTGTGCACACTGAACTGTTAGAATGTGTCCACATGGAGGTGTGCACACTGAACTGGTAGAATGAGTGTGTCCCTGTGGAGGTGTGCACACTGAAATGATAGAATGAGTGTGTCCACATGGAGGTGTGCACACTGAAGTGTTACAATTTATCCACATGGAGGTATGCACACTGAAATGTTAGAATGAGTGTGTCCACATGGAGGTGTGCACACTGAACTGTTAGAATGAGTGTGTCCACATGGATGTGGGCACACTGAACTGTTAGAATGACCGTGCCCAAATGGAGGTGTGCACACTGAACTGTTAGAATGAGTGTGTCCACATGGAGGTGTGCACACTGAACTGTTAGAATGAGTGTATCCCTGTGGAGGTGTGCACACTGAACTGTTAGAATGAGTGTGCCGACATGGAGGTGTGCACACTGAACTGTTAGAATGAGTGTGTCCACATGGAGGTGTGCACACTGAACTGTTAGAATGAGTGTGTCCACATGGAGGTGTGCACAATGTACTGTTAGAATGAGTGTGCCCACATGGAGGTGTGCACAATGTTCTGTTAGAATGAGTATGCCCACATGGAGGTGTGCACACTGAACTGTTAGAATGAGTGTGCCCACATGGAGGTGTGCACACTCTTCTGTTAGAATGAGTGTGTCCACATGGAGGTGTGCACATTGAACTGTTAGAATGAGTGTGTCTACATGGAGGTGTGCACACTGAACTGTTAGAATGAGTGTGCCCACATGGAGGTGTGGACACTGAACTGTTAGAATGAGTGTGTCCCATGGAGGTGTGCACACTGAACTGTTAGAATGTGTCCACATGGAGGTGTGCACACTGAACTGTTAGAATGAGTGTGTCCACATGGAGGTGTGCACACTGAACTGTTAAAATGTCTGTGCCCACATGGAGGTGTCCACACTGAACTGTTAGAATGAGTGTGTCCACATGGAGGTGTGCACACCGAAGTGTTAGAATTTGTCCACATGGATGTGTGCACACTGAACTGTTAGAATGAGTGTGCCCACATGGAGGTGTGCACACTGAACTTTTAGAATGTGTGTGTCCACATGGAGGTGTGCACACTGAACTGTTAGAATGTGTGTGCCCACATGGAGTTGTGTACACTGAACTGTTAGACTGATTGTGTCCACATGGAGGTGTGCACACTGAACTGTTAGAATGACTGTGTCCACATGGAGGTGTGCACACTGAACTGTTAGAATGAGTGTGCCCACATGAACTTGTGCACACTGAACTGTTAGAATGAGTGTGTCCACATGGAGGTGTGCACACTGAACTGTTAAAATGTCTGTGCCCACATGGAGGTGTCCTCACTGAACTGTTAGAATGAGTGTGTCCACATGGAGGTGTGCACACCGAAGTGTTAGAATTTGTCAACATGGAGGTGTGCACACTGAACTGTTAGAATTAGTGTATCCCTGTGGAGATGTGCACACTGAACTGTTAGAATGAGTGTGTCCATATGGAGGTGTGCACACTGAATTGTTAGAATGAGTGTGTCCACATGGAGGTGTGCACACTGAACTGTTAGAATGAGTGTGCCCACATGGAGGTGTGGACACTGAACTGTTGGAATGAGTGTGTCCACATGGAGGTGTGCACACTGAACTGTTAGAATGTGTCCACATGGAGGTGTGCACACTGAACTGTTAGAATGAGTGTGTCCACATGGAGGTGTGCACACTGAACTGTTAGAATGAGTGTGCCCACATGGAGGTGTGCACACTGAACTGTTAGAATGAGTGTGTCCCTGTGGAGGTGTGCACACTGAAATGATAGAATGAGTGTGTCCACATGGAGGTGTGCACACTAAACTGTTAGAATTAGTGTATCCCTGTGGAGATGTGCACACTGAACTGTTAGAATGAGTGTGTCCATATGGAGGTGTGCACACTGAACTGTTAGAATGAGTGTGTCCACATGGAGGTGTGCACACTGAAGTGTTAGAATGAGTGTGCCCACATGGAGGTGTGGACACTGAACTGTTGGAATGAGTGTGTCCACATGGAGGTGTGCACACTGAACTGTTAGAATGAGTGTGTCCACATGGAGGTGTGCACACTGAACTGTTAGAATGTGTCCACATGAGGGTGTGCACACTGAACTGTTAGAATGAGTGTGTCCACATGGAGGTGTGCACACTAAACTGTTAGAATGAGTGTGCCCACATGGAGGTGTGCACACTGAACTGTTAGAATGAGTGTGTCCACATGGAGGTGTGCACACTGAACTGTTAGAATGAGTGTGTCCCTGTGGAGGTGTGCACACTGAAATGTTAGAATGAGTGTGTCCACATGGAATTGTGCACACTGAAGTGTTACAATTTATCCACATGGAGGTATGCACACTGAACTGTTAGAATGAGTGTGTCCACATGGAGGTGTGCACACTGAACTGTTAGAATGAGTGTGTCCACATGGAGGTGTGAACAATGAACTGTTAGAATGAGTGTGTCCACATGGAGGTATGCACACTGAACTGTTAGAATGACTGTGCCCACTTGGTGGTGTGCACACTGAACTGTTAGAAAGAGTGTGTCCACATGGAGGTGTGCACACTGAACTGTTAGAATGAGTGTATCCCTGTGGAGGTGTGCACACTGAACTGTTAGAATGAGTGTGTCTACATGGAGTTGTGCACACTGAACTGTTAGAATGAGTGTGCCCACATGGAGGTGTGGACACTGAACTGTTAGAATGAGTGTGTCCACATGGAGGTGTGCACACTGAACTGTTAGAATGTGTCCACATGGAGGTGTGCACACTGAACTGTTAGAATGATTGTGTCCACATGGAGGTGTGCAAACTGTACTGTTAAAATGTCTGTGCCCACATGGAGGTGTCCACACTGAACTGTTAGAATGAGTGTGCCCACATGGAGGTGTGTACACTGAACTGTTAGAATGAGTGTGTCCACATGGAGGTGTGCACACCGAAGTGTTAGAATTTGTCCACATGGATGTGTGCACACTGAACTGTTAGAATGAGTGTGTCCACATGGAGGTGTGCACACTGAACTGTTAGATTGAGTGTGTCCACATGGAAGTGTGCACACTGAACTTTTAGAATGAGTGTGCCCACATGGAGGTGTGCACACTGAACTGTTAGAATGAGTGTGTCCACATGGAGGTGTGCACACTGAACTGTTAGAATGAGTTTATCCCTGTGGAGGTGTGCACACTGAACTGTTAGAATGAGTGAGTCCACATGGAGGTGTGCACACTGAACTGTTAGAATGAGTGTGTCCACATGGAGGTGTGCACAATGAACTGTTAGAATGAGTGTGTCCACATGGAGGTGTGCACACTGAACTGTTAGATTGAGTGTGCCCACATGGAGGCGTGCACACTGAACTGTTAGAATGAGTGTGCCCACATGGAGGCGTGCACACTGAACTGTTAGAATGAGTGTGCCCACATGGAGGTGTGCACACTGAACTGTTAGAATGAGTGTGTCCACATGGAGGTGTGCACACTGAACTGTTAGAATGAGTGTGTCCACATGGAGGTGTGCACACTGAACAGTTAGACTGACTGTGTCCACATGGAGGTGTGCACACTGAACTGTTAGAATGACTGAGCCCACATGGAGGTGTGCACACTGAACTGTTAGAATGAGTGTGTCCACATGGAGGTGTGCACACTGAACTGTTAGAATGAGTGTGTCCACATGGAGGTGTGCACACTGAACTGTTAGAATGAGTGTGCCCACATGGAGGTGTGCACACTGAACTGTTAGAATTAGTGTAACCCTTTGGAGATGTGCACACTGAACTGTTAGAATGAGTGTGTCCATATGGAGGTGTGCACCCTGAACTGTTAGAATGAGTGTGTCCACATGGAGGTGTGCACATTGAACTGTTAGAATGAGTGTGCCCACATGGAGGTGTGGACACTGAACTGTTGGAATGAGTGTGTCCACATGGAGGTGTGCACACTGAACTGTTAGAATGTGTCCACATGGAGGTGTGCACACTGAACTGTTAGAATGATTGTGTCCACATGGAGGTGTGCACACTGAACTGTTAAAATGTCTGTGCCCACATGGAGGTGTCCACACTGAACTGTTAGCATGAGTTGTCCACATGGAGGTGTGCACAACGAAGTGTTAGAATTTGTCCACATGGAGGTGTGCACACTGAACTGTTAGAATGAGTGTGTCCACATGGAGGTATTCACACTGAACTGATAGAATGAGTGTGTCCACATGGAGGTGTGCACACTGAACTATTAGAATGAGTGTGTCCACATGGAGGTGTGCACACTGAACTGTTAGAATGAGTGTGTCCACATGGAGGTGTGCACACTGAACTGTTAGAATGACTGTGCCCACATGGAGGTGTGCACACTGAACTGTTAGAATGAGTGTGTCCCTGTGGAAGTTTGTACACTGAACTGTTAGAATGAGTGTGTCCACATGGAGGTGTGCACACTGAACTGTTAGAATGTGTGTGTCCACATGGAGGTGTGCACACTGAACTGTTAAAATGTCTGTGCCCACATGGAGGTGTCCACACTGAACTGTTAGAATGAGTGTGCCCACATGGAGGTGTGCACACTGAACTATTAGAATGAGTGGGTCCACATGGAGGTGTGCACACTGAACTGTTAAAATGTCTGTGCCCACATGGAGGTGTCCACACTGAACTGTTAGAATGAGTGTGCCCACATGGAGTTGTGCACACTGAACTGTTAGAATGAGTGTGCCCACATGGAGGTGTGCACATTGAACTGTTAGAATGAGTGTGCCCACATGGAGTTGTGCACACTGAACTGTTAGAATGAGTGTGTCCACATGGAGGTGTGCACACTGAACTGTTAGAATGAGTGTTTCCACATGGAGGTGTGCACACTGAACTGTTAGAATGACTGTGTCCACATGGAGGTGTGCACACTGAACTGTTAGAATGAGTGTGTCCCTGTTGACGTGTGCACACTGAACTGTTAGAATGAGTGTGTCCACATGGAGGTGTGCACACTGACCTGTTAGAATGAGTGTGTCCACATGGAGGTGTGCACACTGAACTGTTAGATTCAGTGTGCCCACATGGAGGCGTGCACACTGAACTGTTAGAATGAGTGTGCCCACATGGAAGCGTGCACACTGAACTGTTAGAATGAGTGTGCCCACATGGAGGTGTGCACACTGAACTGTTAGAATGAGTGTGTCCACATGGAGGTGTGCACACTGAACTGTTAGAATGAGTGTGTCCACATGGAGGTGTGCACACTGAACAGTTAGACTGACTGTGTCCACATGGAGGTGTGCACACTGAACTGTTAGAATGAGTGTGCCCACATGGAGGTGTGCACACTGAACTTTTAGAATGAGTGTGTCCACATGGAGGTGTGCACACTGAACTGTTAGAATGTGTGTGCCCACATGGAGTTGTGTACACTGAACTGTTAGAATGATTGTGTCCACATGGAGGTGTGCACACTGAACTGTAAGAATGACTGTGTCCACATGGAGGTGTGCACACTGTACTTTTAGAATGAGTGTGTCCACATGGAGGTGTGCACACTGAACTGTTAGAATGAGTGTGTCCACATGGAGGTGTGCACACTGAACTGTTAGAATGAGTGTGTCCACATGGAGGTGTGCGTACTGAACTGTTAGAATGATATTGTCCACATGGAGGTGTGCACACTGAACTGTCAAAATGTCTGTGCCTACAAGGAGGTGTCCACACTGAACTGTTAGAATGAGTGTGTCCACATGGAGGTGTGCACACCGAAGTGTTAAAATTTGTCCACATGGAGGTGTGCACACTGAACTGTTAAAATGAGTGTGCCCATATCGAGGTGTGCACACTGAACTATTAGAATGAGTGTGCCCACATGGAGGTGTGCACACTGAACTGTTAGAATGAGTGTGTCCACATGGAGGTGTGCACACTGAACTGTTAGAATGAGTGTGTCCACATGGAGGTGTGCACACTGAACAGTTAGACTGACTGTGTCCACATGGAGGTGTGCACACTGAACTGTTAGAATGACTGTGCCCACATGGAGGTGTGCACACTGAACTGTTAGAACGAGTGTGTCCACATGGAGGTGTGCACACTGAACTGTTAGAATGAGTGTGTCCACATGGAGGTGTGCACACTGAACTGTTAGAATGAGTGTGCCCACATGGAGGTGTGCACACTGAACTTTAAGAATGAGTGTGTCCACATAGAGGTGTGCACACTGAACTGTTAGAATGTGTGTGCCCACATGGAGTTGTGTACACTGAACTGTTAGAATGATTGCGTCCACATGGAGGTGTGCACACTGAACTGTTAGAATGACTGTGTCCACATGGAGGTGTGCACACGGAACTGTTAGAATGTGTGTGCCCACATGGAGTTGTGCACACTGAACTGTTAGAATGAGTGTGTCCACATGGAAGTGTGCACACTGAACTGTTAAAATGTCTGTGCCCACATGGAGGTGTCCTCACTGAACTGTTAGAATGAGTGTGTCCACATGGAGGTGTGCACACCGAAGTGTTAGAATTTGTCCACATGGAGGTGTGCACACTGAACTGTTAGAATTAGTGTAACACTTTGGAGATGTGCACACTGAACTGTTAGAATGAGTGTGTCCATATGGAGGTGTGCACCCTGAACTGTTAGAATGAGTGTGTCCACATGGAGGTGTGCACATTGAACTGTTAGAATGAGTGTGCCCACATGGAGGTGTGGACACTGAACTGTTAGAATGAGGTTGCCCACATGGAGGTGTGCACACTGAACTGTTAGCATGAGTGTGTCCACATGGAGGTGTGCACACTGAACTGTTAGAATGAGTGTGTCCACATGGAGGTGTGCACACTGAACTTTTAGAATGAGTGTGTCCACATGGAGGTGTGCACACTGAACTGTTAGAATGTGTGTGCCCACATGGAGTTGTGTACACTGAACTGTTAGAATGATTGTGTCCACATGGAGGTGTGCACACTGAACTGTTAGAATGACTGTGTCCACATGAAGGTGTGCACACTGTACTTTTAGAATGAGTGTGTCCACATGGAGGTGTGCACACTGAACTGTTAGAATGAGTGTGTCCACATGGAGGTGTGCACACTGAACTGTTAGAATGAGTGTGTCCACATGGAGGTGTGCGCACTGAACTGTTAGAATGATATTGTCCACATGGAGGTGTGCACACTGAACTGTTAAAATGTCTGTGCCTACAAGGAGGTGTCCACACTGAACTGTTAGAATGAGTGTGTCCACATGGAGGTGTGCACACCGAAGTGTTAAAATTTGTCCACATGGAGGTGTGCACACTGAACTGTTAAAATAAGTGTGCCCATATGGAGGTGTGCACACTGAACTATTAGAATGAGTGTGTCCACATGGAGGTGTGCACACTGAACTGTTAGAATGACTGTGCCCACATGGAGGTGTGCACACTAAACTGTTAGAATGAGTGTGCCCACATGGAGGTGTGCACACTGAACTGTTAGAATGAGTGTGCCCACATGGAGTTGTGCACACTGAACTGTTAGAATGACTGTGTCCACATCTAGGTGTGCACACTGAACTGTTAGAATGAGTGTGTCCCTGTGGAGGTGTGCACACTGAACTGTTAGAATGAGTGTGTCCACATGGAGGTGTGCACACTGAACTGTTAGAATGAGTGTGTCCACATGGAGGTGTGCACACTGAACTTTTAGAATGAGTGTGCCCATATGGAGGTGTGCACACTGAACTGTTAGAATATGTCCACATGGAGGTGTGCACACTGTATTGTTAGAATGAGTGTGGCAACATGGAGGTGTGCACACTGAACTGTTAGAATGAGTGTGTCCACATGGAGTTGTGCACACTGAACTGTTAGAATGAGTGTGTCCACATGTAGTTGTGCACACTGAACTGTTAGAATGAGTGTTTCCACATGAAGATGTGCACACTGAACTGTTAGAATGACTGTGTCCACATGGAGGTGTGCACACTGAACTGTTAGAATGAGTGTGTCCCTGTGGAGGTGTGCACACTGAACTGTTAGAATGAGTGTGTCCACATGGAGGTGTGCACACTGAACTGTTAGATTGAGTGTGCCCACATGGAGGCGTGCACACTGAACTGTTAGAATGAGTGTGCCCACATGGAGGCGTGCTAACTGAACTGTTAGAATGAGTGTGCCCACATGGAGGTGTGCACACTGAACTGTTAGAATGAGTGTGTCCACATGGAGGTGTGCACACTGAACTGTTAAAATGAGTGTGTCCACATGGAGGTGTGCACACTGAACTGTTAAAATGAGTGTGTCCACATGGAGGTGTGCACACTGAACAGTTAGACTGACTGTGTCCACATGGAGGTGTGCACACCGAAGTGTTAAAATTTGTCCACATGGAGGTGTGCACACTGAACTGTTAAAATGAGTGTGCCCACATGGAGGTGTGCACACTGAACTATTAGAATGAGTGTGTCCACATGGAGGTGTGCACACTGAACTGTTAGAATGAGTGTGCCGACATGGAGGTGTGCACACTAAACTGTTAGAATGAGTGTGCCCACATGGAGGTGTGCACACTGAACTGTTAGAATGAGTGTGCCCACATGGAGTTGTGCACACTGAACTGTTAGAATGACTGTGTCCACATCTAGGTGTGCACACTGAACTGTTAGAATGAGTGTGTCCCTGTGGAGGTGTGCACACTGAACTGTTAGAATGAGTGTGTCCACATGGAGGTGTGCACACTGAACTGTTAGAATGAGTGTGTCCACATGGAGGTGTGCACACTGAACTTTTAGAATGAGTGTGCCCACATGGAGGTGTGCACACTGAACTGTTAGAATATGTCCACATGGAGGTGTGCACACATTATTGTTAGAATGAGTGTGGCCACATGGAGGTGTGCAGACTGAACTGTTAGAATGAGTGTATCCCTGTGTAGATGTGCACACTGAACTGTTAGAATGAGTGTGTCCACATAGAGGTGTGCACACTGAACTGTTAGAATGAGTGTGTCCACATGGAGGTGTGCACAATGAACTGTTAGAATGAGTGTGTCCACATGGAGGTGTGCACACTGAACTGTTAGAATGACTGTGCCCACTTGGAGGTGTGCACACTGAACTGCTAGAAAGAGTGTGTCCACATTGAGGTGTGCACACTGAACTGTTAGAATGAGTGTATCCCTGTGGAAGTGTGCACACTGAACTGTTAGAATGAGTGTGCCGACATGGAGGTGTGAACACTGAACTGTTAGAATGAGTGTGTCCACATGGAGGTGTGCTCACTGAACTGTTAGAATGAGTGTGTCCACCTGGAGGTGTGCACAATGAACTGTTAGAATGAGTGTGCCCACATGGAGGTGTGCACAATGTTCTGTTAGAATGAGTATGCCCACATGGAGGTGTGCACACTGAACTGTTAGAATGAGTGTGCCCACATGGAGGTGTGCACACTGAACTGTTAGAAAGAGTGTGTCCACATGGAGGTGTGCACATTGAACTGTTAGAATGAGTGTGTCTACATGGAGGTGTGCACACTGAACTGTTAGAATGAGTGTGCCCACATGGAGGTGTGCACACTGAACTGTTAGAATGAGTTTGTCCACATGGAGGTGTGCACACTGAACAGTTAGAATTTGTCCACATGGAGGTGTGCACACTGAACTGTTAGAATGATTGTGTCCACATGGAGGTGTGCACACTGAACTGTTAAAATGTCTGTGCCCACATGGAGGTGTCCACACTGAACTGTTAGAATGAGTGTGTCCACATGGAGGTGTGCACACCGAAGTGTTAGAATTTGTCCACATGGATGTGTGCACACTGAACTGTTAGAATGAGTGTGTCCACATGGAGGTGTGCACACTGAACTGTTAGAATGACTGTGTCCACATGGAGGTGTGCACACTGAACTTTTAGAATGAGTGTGCCCACATGGAAGTGTGCACACTGAACTGTTAGAATGAGTGTGTCCACATGGAGGTGTGCACACTGAACTGTTAGTATGAGTTTATCCCTGTGGAGGTGTGCACACTGAACTGTTAAAATGAGTGAGTCCACATGGAGGTGTGCACACTGAACTGTTAGAATGAGTGTGTCCACATGGAGGTGTGCACACTGAAGTGTTAGAATGAGTGTGTCCACATGGAGGTGTGCACACTGAACTGTTAGAATGAGTGTGCCCACATGGAGGCGTGCACACTGAACTGTTAGAATGAGTGTGCCCACATGGAGCGTGCACACTGAACTGATAGAATGAGTGTGCCCACATGGAGGTGTGCACACTGAACTGTTAGAATGAGTGTGTCCACATGGAGGTGTGCACACTGAACTGTTAGAATGAGTGTGTCCACATGGAGGTGTGCACACTGAACTTTTAGAATGAGTGTGCCCACATGGAGGTGTGCACACTGAACTGTTAGAATATGTCCACATGGAGGTGTGCACACTGTATTGTTAGAATGAGTGTGGCCACATGGAGGTGTGCACACTGAACTGTTAGAATGAGTGTGC
Source organism: Peromyscus eremicus (assembly GCF_949786415.1). Taxonomy (NCBI): domain Eukaryota; kingdom Metazoa; phylum Chordata; class Mammalia; order Rodentia; family Cricetidae; genus Peromyscus; species Peromyscus eremicus. Next base: position 259,694 of record NW_026734593.1, on the reverse strand, counting down.
CCACATGGAGGTGTGCACACTGAACTTTTAGATTGAGTGTGTCCACATGGAGGTGTGCACACTGAACTGTTAGAATGTGTGTGCACACATGGAGTTGTGTACACTGAACTGTTAGAATGATTGCGTCCACATGGAGGTGTGCACACTGAACTGTTAGAATGACTGTGTCCACATGGAGGTGTGCACACGGAACTGTTAGAATGTGTGTGCCCACATGGAGTTGTGCACACTGAACTGTTAGAATGAGTGTGTCCACATGGAAGTGTGCACACTGAACTGTTAAAATGTCTGTGCCCACATGGAGGTGTCCTCACTGAACTGTTAGAATGAGTGTGTCCACATGGAGGTGTGCACACCGAAGTGTTAGAATTTGTCCACATGGAGGTGTGCACACTGAACTGTTAGAATTAGTGTAACACTTTGGAGATGTGCACACTGAACTGTTAGAATGAGTGTGTCCATATGGAGGTGTGCACACTGAACTGTTAGAATGAGTGTGTCCACATGGAGGTGTGCACATTGAACTGTTAGAATGAGTGTGCCCACATGGAGGTGTGGACACTGAACTGTTGGAATGAGTGTGTCCACATGGAGGTGTGCACACTGAACTGTTAGAATGTGTCCACATGGAGGTGTGCACACTGAACTGTTAGAATGATTGTGTCCACATGGAGGTGTGCACACTGAACTGTTAAAATGTCTGTGCCCACATGGAGGTGTCCACACTGAACTGTTAGCATGAGTTGTCCACATGGAGGTGTGCACAACGAAGTGTTAGAATTTGTCCACATGGAGGTGTGCACACTGAACTGTTAGAATGAGTGTGTCTACATGGAGGTGTTCACACTGAACTGATAGAATGAGTGTGTCCACATGGAGGTGTGCACACTGAACTATTAGAATGAGTGTGTCCACATGGAGGTGTGCACACTGAACTGTTAGAATGAGTGTGTCCACATGGAGGTGTGCACACTGAACTGTTAGAATGACTGTGCCCACATGGAGGTGTGCACACTGAACTGTTAGAATGAGTGTGTCCCTGTGGAAGTTTGTACACTGAAATGTTAGAATGAGTGTGTCCACATGGAGGTGTGCACACTGAACTGTTAGTATGTGTGTCCACATGGAGGTGTGCACACTGAACTGTTAAAATGTCTGTGCCCACATGGAGGTGTCCACACTGAACTGTTAGAATGAGTGTGCCCACATGGAGGTGTGCACACTGAACTATTAGAATGAGTGGGTCCACATGGAGGTGTGCACACTGAACTGTTAAAATGTCTGTGCCCACATGGAGGTGTCCACACTGAACTGTTAGAATGAGTGTGCCCACATGGAGTTTTGCACACTGAACTGTTAGAATGAGTGTGCCCACATGGAGGTGTGCACATTGAACTGTTAGAATGAGTGTGCCCACATGGAGTTGAGCACACTGAAATGTTAGAATGAGTGTGTCCACATGGAGGTGTGCACACTGAACTGTTAGAATGAGTGTTTCCACATGGAGGTGTGCACACTGAACTGTTAGAATGACTGTGTCCACATGGAGGTGTGCACACTGAACTGTTAGAATGAGTGTGTCCCTGTGGACGTGTGCACACTGAACTGTTAGAATGAGTGTGCCCATATGGAGGCGTGCACACTGAACTGTTAGAATGAGGTTGCCCACATGGAGGTGTGCACACTGAACTGTTAGCATGAGTGTGTCCACATGGAGGTGTGCACACTGAACTGTTAGAATGAGTGTGTCCACATGGAGGTGTGCACACTGAACAGTTAGACTGACTGTGTCCACATGGAGGTGTGCACACTGAACTGTTAGAATGAGTGTGCCCACATGGAGGTGTGCACACTGAACTTTTAGAATGAGTGTGTCCACATGGAGGTGTGCACACTGAACTGTTAGAATGTGTGTGCCCACATGGAGTTGTGTAAACTGAACTGTTAGAATGATTGTGTCCACATGGAGGTGTGCACACTGAACTGTTAGAATGACTGTGTCCACATGAAGGTGTGCACACTGTACTTTTAGAATGAGTGTGTCCACATGGAGGTGTGCACACTGAACTGTTAGAATGAGTGTGTCCACATGGAGGTGTGCACACTGAACTGTTAGAATGAGTGTGTCCACATGGAGGTGTGCGCACTGAACTGTTAGAATGATATTGTCCACATGGAGGTGTGCACACTGAACTGTTAAAATGTCTGTGCCTACAAGGAGGTGTCCACACTGAACTGTTAGAATGAGTGTGTCCACATGGAGGTGTGCACACCGAAGTGTTAAAATTTGTCCACATGGAGGTGTGCACACTGAACTGTTAAAATGAGTGTGTCCACATGGAGGTGTGCACAATGAACTGTTAGAATGAGTGTGTCCACATGGAGGTGTGCACAATGAACTGTTAGAATGAGTGTGTCCACATGGAGGTGTGCACACTGAACTGTTAGAATGACTGTGCCCACTTGGAGGTGTGCACACTGAACTGCTAGAAAGAGTGTGTCCACATTGAGGTGTGCACACTGAACTGTTAGAATGAGTGTATCCCTGTGGAAGTGTGCACACTGAACTGTTAGAATGAGTGTGCCGACATGGAGGTGTGAACACTGAACTGTTAGAATGAGTGTGTCCACATGGAGGTGTGCACACTGAACTGTTAGAATGAGTGTGTCCACCTGGAGGTGTGCACAATGAACTGTTAGAATGAGTGTGCCCACATGGAGGTGTGCACAATGTTCTGTTAGAATGAGTATGCCCACATGGAGGTGTGCACACTGAACTGTTAGAATGAGTGTGCCCACATGGAGGTGTGCACACTGAACTGTTAGAAAGAGTGTGTCCACATGGAGGTGTGCACATTGAACTGTTAGAATGAGTGTGTCTACATGGAGGTGTGCACACTGAACTGTTAGAATGAGTGTGCCCACATGGAGGTGTGCACACTGAACTGTTAGAATGAGTTTGTCCACATGGAGGTGTGCACACTGAACAGTTAGAATTTGTCCACATGGAGGTGTGCACACTGAACTGTTAGAATGATTGTGTCCACATGGAGGTGTGCACACTGAACTGTTAAAATGTCTGTGCCCACATGGAGGTGTCCACACTGAACTGTTAGAATGAGTGTGTCCACATGGAGGTGTGCACACCGAAGTGTTAGAATTTGTCCACATGGATGTGTGCACACTGAACTGTTAGAATGAGTGTGTCCACATGGAGGTGTGCACACTGAACTGTTAGAATGACTGTGTCCACATGGAGGTGTGCACACTGAACTTTTAGAATGAGTGTGCCCACATGGAAGTGTGCACACTGAACTGTTAGAATGAGTGTGTCCACATGGAGGTGTGCACACTGAACTGTTAGTATGAGTTTATCCCTGTGGAGGTGTGCACACTGAACTGTTAAAATGAGTGAGTCCACATGGAGGTGGGCACACTGAAGTGTTAGAATGAGTGTGCCCACATGGAGCGTGCACACTGAACTGATAGAATGAGTGTGCCCACATGGAGGTGTGCACACTGAACTGTTAGAATGAGTGTGTCCACATGGAGGTGTGCACACTGAACTGTTAGAATGAGTGTGTCCACATGGAGGTGTGCACACTGAACTTTTAGAATGAGTGTGCCCACATGGAGGTGTGCACACTGAACTGTTAGAATATGTCCACATGGAGGTGTGCACACTGTATTGTTAGAATGAGTGTGGCCACATGGAGGTGTGCACACTGAACTGTTAGAATGAGTGTATCCCTGTGGAGATGTGCACACTGAACTGTTAGAATGAGTGTGTCCACATAGAGGTGTGCACACTGAACTGTTAGAATGAGTGTGTCCACATGGAGGTGTGCACATTGAACTGTTAGAATGAGTGTGTCCACATGGAGGTGTGCACACTGAACTGTTAGAATGACTGTTCCCACTTGGAGGTGTGCACACTGAACTGCTAGAAAGAGTGTGTCCACATTGATGTGTGCACACTGAACTGTTAGAATGAGTGTATCCCTGAGGAGGTGTGCACACTGAACTGTTAGAATGAGTGTGCCGACATGGAGGTGTGAACAATGAACTGTTAGAATGAGTGTGTCCACATGGAGGTGTGCACACTGAACTGTTAGAATGAGTGTGTCCACCTGGAGGTGTGCACAATGAACTGTTAGAATGAGTGTGCCCACATGGAGGTGTTCACAATGTTCTGTTAGAATGAGTATGCCCACATGGAGGTGTGCACACTGAACTGTTAGAATGAGTGTATTCCTGAGGAGGTGTGCACACTGAACTGTTAGAATGAGTGTGCGGACATGGAGGTGTGAACAAGGAACTGTTAGAATGAGTGTGTCCACCTGGAGGTGTGCACAATGAACTGTTAGAATGAAAGTTCCCACTTGGAGGTGTGCACACTGAACTGTTAGAATGAGTGTGTCCACATGGAGGTGTGCACACTGAACTGTTAGAATGAGTGTGTCCACCTGGAGGTGTGCACAATGAACTGTTAGAATGACTGTTCCCACTTGGAGGTGTGCACACTGAAATGCTAGAAAGAGTGTGTCCACATTGAGGTGTGCACACTGAACTGTTAGAATGAGTGTATCCCTGAGGAGGTGTGCACACTGAACTGTTAGAATGAGTGTGCCGACATGGAGGTGTGAACACTGAACTGTTAGAATGAGTGTGTCCACATGGAGGTGTGCACAATGAACTGTTAGAATGAGTGTGTCCACATGGAGGTGTGCACATTGAACTGTTAGAATGAGTGTGTCCACATGGAGGTGTGCACACTGAACTGTTAGAATGATTGTGTCCACATGGAGGTGTGCACACTGAACTGTTAAAATGTCTGTGCCCACATGGAGGTGTCCACACTGAACTGTTAGAATGAGTGTGTCCACATGGAGGTGTGCACACCGAAGTGTTAGAATTTGTCCACATGAATGTGTGCACACTGAACTGTTAAAATGAGTGTGTCCACATGGATTTGTGCACACTGAACTGTTAGATTGAGTGTGTCCACATGGAATTGTGCACACTGAACTGTTAGAATGAGTGTGTCCACATGGAGGTGTGCACACTGAAGTGTTAGAATGAGTGTGTCCACATGGAGGTGTGCACACTGAACTGTTAGAATGAGAGTGCCCACATGGAGGCGTGCACACTGAACTGTTAGAATGAGTGTGCCCACATGGAGCGTGCACACTGAACTGTTAGAATGAGTGTGCCCACATGGAGGTGTGCACACTGAACTGTTAGAATGATTGTGTCCACATGGAGGTGTGCACACTGAACTGTTAGAATGAGTGAGTCCACATGGAGGTGTGCACACTGAACTTTTAGAATGAGTGTGCCCACATGGAGGTGTGCACACTGAACTGTTAGAATATGTCCACATGGAGGTGTGCACACTGTATTGTTAGAATGAGTGTGGCCACATGGAGGTGTGCACACTGAACTGTTAGAATGAGTGTATCCCTGTGGAGATGTGCACACTGAACTGTTAGAATGAGTGTGTCCACATAGAGGTGTGCACACTGAACTGTTAGAATGAGTGTGTCCACATGGAGGTGTGCACAATGAACTGTTAGAATGAGTGTGTACACATGGAGGTGTGCACACTGAACTGTTAGAATGACTGTGCATACTTGGAGGTGTGCACACTGAACTGCTAGAAAGAGTGTGTCCACATTGAGGTGTGCACACTGAACTGTTAGAATGAGTGTATCCCTGAGGAGGTATGCACACTGAACTGTTAGAATGAGTGTGCCGACATGGAGGTGTGAACACTGAACTGTATGAATGAGTGTGTCCACATGGAGGTGTGCACCCTGAACTGTTAGAATGAGTGTGTCCACATGGAGGTGTGCACAATGAACTATTAGAATGAGTGTGCCCACATGGAGGTGTGCACAATGTTCTGTTAGAATGAGTATGCCCACATGGAGGTGTGCACACTGAACTGTTAGAATGAGTGTGTCCACATGGAGGTGTGCACACTGAACTGTTAGAATGAGTGTGTCCACATGGAGGTGTGCACATTGAACTGTTAGAATGAGTGTGTCTACATGGAGGTGTGCACACTGAACTGTTAGAATGAGTGTGCCCACATGGAGGTGTGCACACTGAACTGTTAGAATGAGTGTGTCCACATGGAGGTGTGCACACTGAACTGTTAGAATGTGTCCACATGGAGGTGTGCACACTGAACTGTTAGAATGATTGTGTCCACATGGAGGTGTGCACACTGAACTGTTAAAATGTCTGTGCCCACATGGAGGTGTCCACACTGAACTGTTAGAATGAGTGTGTCCACATGGAGGTGTGCACACCGAAGTGTTAGAATTTGTCCTCATGGATGTGTGCACACTGAACTGTTAGAATGAGTGTGTCCACATGGAGGTGTGCACACTGAACTGTTAGATTGAGTGTGTCCACATGGAATTGTGCACACTGAACTTTTAGAATGAGTGTGCCCACATGGAGGTGTGCACACTGAACTGTTAGAATGAGTGTGTCCACATGGAGGTGTGCACACTGAACTGTTAGAATGAGTTTATCCCTGTGAAGGTGTGCACACTGAACTGTTAGAATGAGTGATTCCACATGGAGGTGTGCACACTGAACTGTTAGAATGAATGTGTCCACATGGAGGTGTGCACACTGAAATGTTAGAATGAGTGTGTCCACATGGAGGTGTGCACACTGAACTGTTACAATGAGTGTGCCCACATGGAGGCGTGCACACTGAACTGTTAGAATGAGTGTGCCCACATGGAGGCGTGCACACTGAACTGTTAGAATGAGTGTGCCCACATGGAGGTGTGCACACTGAACTGTTAGAATGAGTGTGTCCACATGGAGGTGTGCACACTGAACTGTTAGAATGAGTGTGTCCACATGGAGGTGTGCACACTGAACAGTTAGACTGACTGTGTCCACATGGAGGTGTGCACACTGAACTGTTAGAATGACTGTGCCCACATGGAGGTGTGCACACTGAACTGTTAGAATGAGTGTGTCCCCATGGAGGTGTGCACACTGAACTGTTAGAATGAGTGTGTCCACATGGGGGTGTGCACACTGAACTGTTAGAATGAGTGTGCCCACATGGAGGTGTGCACACTGAACTTTTATTATGAGTGTGTCCACATGGAGGTGTGCACACTGAACTGTTAGAATGTGTGTGCCCACATGGAGTTGTGTACACTGAACTGTTAGAATGATTGTGTCCACATGGAGGTGTGCACACTGAACTGTTAGAATGACTGTGTCCACATGGAGGTGTGCACACTGAACTGTTAGAATGAGTGTGTCCCTGTGGATGTGTGCACACTGAACTGTTAGAATGAGTGTGTCCACATGGAGGTGTGCACACTGAAGTGTTAGAATGAGTGTGTCCACATGGTGGTGTGCACACTGAACTGTTAGAATGAGTGTGCCCACATGGAGGCGTGCACACTGAACTGTTAGAATGAGTGTGCCCACATGGAGCGTGCACACTGAACTGATAGAATGAGTGTGCCCACATGGAGGTGTGCACACTTAACTGTTAGAATGAGTGTGTCCACATGGAGGTGTGCACACTGAACTGTTAGAATGAGTGTGTCCACATGGAGGTGTGCACACTGAACTTTTAGAATGAGTGTGCCCACATGGAGGTGTGCACACTGAACTGTTAGAATATGTCCACATGGAGGTGTGCACACTGTATTGTTAGAATGAGTGTGGCCACATGGAGGTGTGCACACTGAACTGTTAGAATGAGTATATCCCTGTGGAGATGTGCACACTGAACTGTTAGAATGAGTGTGTCCACATAGAGGTGTGCACACTGAACTGTTAGAATGAGTGTGTCCACATGGAGGTGTGCACATTGAACTGTTAGAATGAGTGTGTCCACAAGGAGGTGTGCACACTGAACTGTTAGAATGACTGTTCCCACTTGGAGGTGTGCACACTGAACTGCTAGAAAGAGTGTGTCCACATTGAGGTGTGCACACTGAACTGTTAGAATGAGTGTATCCCTGAGGAGGTGTGCACACTGAACTGTTAGAATGAGTGTATCCCTGAGGAGGTGTGCACACTGAACTGTTAGAATGAGTGTGCCGACATGGAGGTGTGAACAATGAACTGTTAGAATGAGTGTGTCCACATGGAGGTGTGCACACTGAACTGTTAGAATGAGTGTGTCTACATGGAGGTGTGCACACGGAACTGTTAGAATGAGTGTGCCCACATGGAGGTGTGCACACTGAACTGTTAGAATGAGTTTGTCAACATGGAGGTGTGCACACTGAACTGTTAGAATGTGTCCACATGGAGGTGTGTACACTGAACTGATAGAATGATTGTGTCCACATGGAGGTGTGCACACTGAACTGTTAAAATGTCTGTGTCCACATGGAGGTGTCCACACTGAACTGTTAGAATGAGTGTGTCCACATGGAGGTGTGCACACCGAAGTGTTAGAATTTGTCCACATGGATGTGTGCACACTGAACTGTTAGAATGAGTGTGTCCACATGGAGGTGTGCACACTGAACTGTTAGATTGAGTGTGTCCACATGGAATTGTGCACACTGAACTTTTAGAATGAGTGTGCCCACATGGAGGTGTGAACACTGAACTGTTAGAATGAGTGTGTCCACATGGAAGTGTGCACACTGAACTGTTAGAATGAGTTTATCCCTGTGGAGGTGTGCACACTGAACTGTTAGAATGAGTGAGTCCACATGGAGGTGTGCACACTGAACTGTTAGAATGAGTGTGTCCACATGGAGGTGTGCACACTGAAGTGTTAGAATGAGTGTGTCCACATGGAGGTGTGCACACTGAACTGTTAGAATGAGTGTGCCCACATGGAGGCGTGCACACTGAACTGTTAGAATGAGTGTGCCCACATGGAGCGTGCACACTGAACTGTTAGAATGAGTGTGCCCACATGGAGGTGTGCACACTGAACTGTTAGAATGAGTGTGTCCACATGGAGGTGTGCACACTGAACTGTTAGAATGAGTGTGTCCACATGGAGGTGTGCACACTGTATTGTTAGAATGAGTGTGTCCACATGGAGGTGTGCACACTGAACTGTTAGAATATGTCCACATGGAGGTGTGCACACTGTATTGTTAGAATGAGTGTGGCCACATGGAGGTGTGCACACTGAACTGTTAGAATGAGTGTATCCCTGTGGAGATGTGCACACTGACCTGTTAGAATGAGTGTGTCCACATAGAGGTGTGCACACTGAACTGTTAGAATGAGTGTGTCCACATGGAGGTGTGCACAATGAACTGTTAGAATGAGTGTGTACACATGGAGGTGTGCACACTGAACTGTTAGAATGACTGTGCCCACTTGGAGGTGTGCACACTGAACTGCTAGAAAGAGTGTGTCCAAATTGAGGTGTGCACACTGAACTGTTAGAATGAGTGTATCCCTGAGGAGGTGTGCACACTGAACTGTTAGAATGAGTGTGCCGACATGGAGGTGTGAACAATGAACTGTTAGAATGAGTGTGTCCACATGGAGGTGTGCACACTGAACTGTTAGAATGAGTGTGTCTACATGGAGGTGTGCACACGGAACTGTTAGAATGAGTGTGCCCACATGGAGGTGTGCACAATGTTCTGTTAGAATGAGTATGCCCACATGGAGGTGTGCACACTGAACTGTTAGAATGAGTGTGCCCACATGGAGGTGTGCACACTGAACTGTTAGAATGAGTGTGTCCACATGGAGGTGTGCACATTGAACTGTTAGAATGTGTCCACATGGAGGTGTGTACACTGAACTGATAGAATGATTGTGTCCACATGGAGGTGTGCACACTGAACTGTTAAAATGTCTGTGCCCACATGGAGGTGTCCACACTGAACTGTTAGAATGAGTGTGTCCACATGGAGGTGTGCACACCGAAGTGTTAGAATTTGTCACATGGATGTGTGCACACTGAACTGTTAGAATGAGTGTGTCCACATGGAGGTGTGCACACTGAACTGTTAGAATGACTGTGTCCACATGGAGGTGTGCACACTGAACTTTTAGAATGAGTGTGCCCACATGGAAGTGTGCACACTGAACTGTTAGAATGAGTGTGTCCACATGGAGGTGTGCACACTGAACTGTTAGTATGAGTTTATCCCTGTGGAGGTGTGCACACTGAACTGTTAAAATGAGTGAGTCCACATGGAGGTGTGCACACTGAACTGTTAGAATGAGTGTGTCCACATGGAGGTGTGCACACTGAAGTGTTAGAATGAGTGTGTCCACATGGAGGTGTGCACACTGAACTGTTAGAATGAGTGTGCCCACATGGAGGCGTGCACACTGAACTGTTAGAATGAGTGTGCCCACATGGAGCGTGCACAGTGAACTGATAGAATGAGTGTGCCCACATGGAGGTGTGCACACTGAACTGTTAGAATGAGTGTGTCCACATGGAGGTGTGCACACTGAACTGTTAGAATGAGTGTGTCCACATGGAGGTGTGCACACTGAACTTTTAGAATGAGTGTGCCCACATGGAGGTGTGCACACTGAACTGTTAGAATATGTCCACATGGAGGTGTGCACACTGTATTGTTAGAATGAGTGTGGCCACATGGAGGTGTGCACACTGAACTGTTAGAATGAGTGTATCCCTGTGGAGATGTGCACACTGAACTGTTAGAATGAGTGTGTCCACATAGAGGTGTGCACACTGAACTGTTAGAATGAGAGTGCCCACATGGAGGTGTGCACACTGAACTGTTAGAATGAGTGTGTCCACCTGGAGGTGTGCACAATGAACTGTTAGAATGAGTGTGCCCACATGGAGGTGTTCACAATGTTCTGTTAGAATGAGTATGCCCACATGGAGGTGTGCACACTGAACTGTTAGAATGAGTGTATCCCTGAGGAGGTGTGCACACTGAACTGTTAGAATGAGTGTGCCGACATGGAGGTGTGAACAAGGAACTGTTAGAATGAGTGTGTCCACCTGGAGGTGTGCACAATGAACTGTTAGAATGACTGTTCCCACTTGGAGGTGTGCACACTGAACTGTTAGAATGAGTGTGTCCACATGGAGGTGTGCACACTGAACTGTTAGAATGAGTGTGTCCACCTGGAGGTGTGCACAATGAACTGTTAGAATGACTGTTCCCACTTGGAGGTGTGCACACTGAAATGCTAGAAAGAGTGTGTCCACATTGAGGTGTGCACACTGAACTGTTAGAATGAGTGTATCCCTGAGGAGGTGTGCACACTGAACTGTTAGAATGAGTGTGCCGACATGGAGGTGTGAACACTGAACTGTTAGAATGAGTGTGTCCACATGGAGGTGTGCACAATGAACTGTTAGAATGAGTGTGTCCACATGGAGGTGTGCACATTGAACTGTTAGAATGAGTGTGTCTACATGGAGGTGTGCACACTGAACTGTTAGAATGAGTGTGCCCACATGGAGGTTTGCACACTGAACTGTTAGAATGAGTTTGTCAACATGGAGGTGTGCACACTGAACTGTTAGAATGTGTCCACATGGAGGTGTGAACACTGAACTGATAGAATGATTGTGTCCACATGGAGGTGTGCACACTGAACTGTTAAAATGTCTGTGCCCACATGGAGGTGTCCACACTGAACTGTTAGAATGAGTGTGTCCACATGGAGGTGTGCACACCGAAGTGTTAGAATTTGTCCACATGGATGTGTGCACACTGAACTGTTAGAATGAGTGTGTCCACATGGAGGTGTGCACACTGAAGTGTTAGAATGAGTGTGTCCACATGGAGGTGTGCACACTGAACTGTTAGAATGAGAGTGCCCACATGGAGGCGTACACACTGAACTGTTAGAATGAGTGTGCCCACATGGAGCGTGCACACTGAACTGATAGAATGAGTGTGCCCACATGGAGGTGTGCACACTGAACTGTTAGAATGAGTGTGTCCACATGGAGGTGTGCACACTGAACTGTTAGAATGAGTGTGTCCACATGGAGGTGTGCACACTGAACTTTTAGAATGAGTGTGCCCACATGGAGGTGTGCACACTGAACTGTTAGAATATGTCCACATGGAGGTGTGCACACTGTATTGTTAGAATGAGTGTGGCCACATGGAGGTGTGCACACTGAACTGTTAGAATGAGTGTATCCCTGTGGAGATGTGCACACTGAACTGTTAGAATGAGTGTGTCCACATAGAGGTGTGCACACTGAACTGTTAGAATGAGTGTGTCCACATGGAGGTGTGCACAATGAACTGTTAGAATGAGTGTGTACACATGGAGGTGTGCACACTGAACTGTTAGAATGACTGTGCAAACTTGGAGGTGTGCACACTGAACTGCTAGAAAGAGTGTGTCCACATTGAGGTGTGCACACTGAACTGTTAGAATGAGTGTATCCCTGTGGAGGTGTGCACACTGAACTGTTAGAATGAGTGTGCTGACATGGAGGTGTGAACACTGAACTGTATGAATGAGTGTGTCCACATGGAGGTGTGCACACTGAACTGTTAGAATGAGTGTGTCCACATGGAGGTGTGCACAATGAACTATTAGAATGAGTGTGCCCACATGGAGGTGTGCACAATGTTCTGTTAGAATGAGTATGCCCACATGGAGGTGTGCACACTGAACTGTTAGAATGAGTGTGCCCACATGGAGGTGTGCACACTGAACTGTTAGAATGAGTGTGTCCACATGGAGGTGTGCACATTGAACTGTTAGAATGAGTGTGTCTACATGGAGGTGTGCACACTGAACTGTTAGAATGAGTGTGCCCACATGGAGGTGTGCACACTGAACTGTTAGAATGAGTGTGTCCACATGGAGGTGTGCACTCTGAACTGTTAGAATGTGTCCACATGGAGGTGTGCACACTGAACTGTTAGAATGATTGTGTCCACATGGAGGTGTGCACACTGAACTGTTAAAATGTCTGTGCCCACATGGAGGTGTCCACACTGAACTGTTAGAATGAGTGTGTCCACATGGAGGTGTGCACACTGAACTGTTAGAATGAGTTTATCCCTGTGAAGGTGTGCACACTGAACTGTTAGAATGAGTGATTCCACATGGAGGTGTGCACACTGAACTGTTAGAATGAATGTGTCCACATGGAGGTGTGCACACTGAATTGTTAGAATGAGTGTGTCCACATGGAGGTGTGCACACTGAACTGTTAGAATGAGTGTGCCCACATGGAGGCGTGCACACTGAACTGTTAGAATGAGTGTGCCCACATGGAGGCGTGCACACTGAACTGTTAGAATGAGTGTGCCCACATGGAGGTGTGCACACTGAACTGTTAGAATGAGTGTGTCCACATGGAGGTGTGCACACTGAACTGTTAGAATGAGTGTGTCCACATGGAGGTGTGCACACTGAACAGTTAGACTGACTGTGTCCACATGGAGGTGTGCACACTGAACTGTTAGAATGAGTGTGCCCACATGGAGGTGTGCACACTGAACTGTTAGAATGAGTGTGTCCCCATGGAGGTGTGCACACTGAACTGTTAGAATGAGTGTGTCCACATGGGGGTGTGCACACTGAACTGTTAGAATGAGTGTGCCCACATGGAGGTGTCCACACTGAACTTTTATTATGAGTGTGTCCACATGGAGGTGTGCACACTGAACTGTTAGAATGTGTGTGCCCACATGGAGGTGTGCACACTGAACTGTTAGAATGTGTGTGTTCACATGGAGTTGTGTACACTGAACTGTTAGAATGATTGTGTCCACATGGAGGTGTGCACACTGAATTGTTAGAATGACTGTGTCCACATGGAGGTGTGCACACTGAACTGTTAGAATGAGTGTGTCCCTGTGGATGTGTGCACACTGAACTGTTAGAATGAGTGTGTCCACATGGAGGTGTGCACACTGAAGTGTTAGAATGAGTGTGTCCACATGGAGGTGTGCACACTGAACTGTTAGAATGAGTGTGCCCACATGGAGGCGTGCACACTGAACTGTTAGAATGAGTGTGCCCACATGGAGCGTGCACACTGAACTGATAGAATGAGTGTGCCCACATGGAGGTGTGCACACTGAACTGTTAGAATGAGTGTGTCCACATGGAGGTGTGCACACTGAACTGTTAGAATGAGTGTGTCCACATGGAGGTGTGCACACTGAACTTTTAGAATGAGTGTGCCCACATGGAGGTGTGCACACTGAACTGTTAGAATATGTCCACATGGAGGTGTGCACACTGTATTGTTAGAATGAGTGTGGCCACATGGAGGTGTGCACACTGAACTGTTAGAATGAGTATATCCCTGTGGAGATGTGCACACTGAACTGTTAGAATGAGTGTGTCCACATAGAGGTGTGCACACTGAACTGTTAGAATGAGTGTGTCCACATGGAGGTGTGCACACTGAACTGTTAGAATGAGTGTATCCCTGAGGAGGTGTGCACACTGAACTGTTAGAATGAGTGTGCCGACATGGAGGTGTGAACAATGAACTGTTAGAATGAGTGTGTCCACATGGAGGTGTGCACACTGAACTGTTAGAATGAGTGTGTCTACATGGAGGTGTGCACACTGAACTGTTAGAATGAGTGTGCCCACATGGAGGTGTGCACACTGAACTGTTAGAATGAGTTTGTCAACATGGAGGTGTGCACACTGAACTGTTAGAATGTGTCCACATGGAGGCGTGTACACTGAACTGATAGAATGATTGTGTCCACATGGAGGTGTGCACACTGAACTGTTAAAATGTCTGTGTCCACATGGAGGTGTCCACACTGAACTGTTAGAATGAGTGTGTCCACATGGAGGTGTGCACACCGAAGTGTTAGAATTTGTCCACATGGATGTGTGCACACTGAACTGTTAGAATGAGTGTGTCCACATGGAGGTGTGCACACTGAACTGTTAGATTGAGTGTGTCCACACGGAATTGTGCACACTGAACTTTTAGAATGAGTGTGCCCACATGGAGGTGTGCACACTGAACTGTTAGAATGAGTGTGTCCACATGGAAGTGTGCACACTGAACTGTTAGAATGAGTTTATCCCTGTGGAGGTGTGCACACTAAACTGTTAGAATGAGTGAGTCCACATGGAGGTGTGCACACTGAACTGTTAGAATGTGTCCACATGGAGGTGTGCACACTGAACTGTTAGAATGATTGTGTCCACATGGAGGTGTGCACACTGAACTGTTAAAATGTCTGTGCCCACATGGAGGTGTCCACACTGAACTGTTAGAATGAGTGTGTCCACATGGAGGTGTGCACACCAAAGTGTTAGAATTTGTCCACATGGATGTGTGCACACTGAACTGTTAGAATGAGTGTGTCCACATGGAGGTGTGCACACTGAACTGTTAGATTGAGTGTGTCCACATGGAATTGTGCACACTGAACTTTTAGAATGAGTGTGCACACATGGAGTGTGCACACTGAACTGTTAGAATGAGTGTGTCCACATGGAGGTTTGCACACTGAACTGTTAGAATGAGTTTATCCCTGTGAAGGTGTGCAAACTGAACTGTAGAATGAGTGATTCCACATGGAGGTGTGCACACTGAACTGTTAGAATGAATGTGTCCACATGGAGGTGTGCACACTGAATTGTTAGAATGAGTGTGTCCACATGGAGGTGTGCACACTGAACTGTTAGAATGAGTTTGCCCACATCGAGGCGTGCACACTGAACTGTTAGAATGAGTGTGCCCACATGGAGGCGTGCACACTGAACTGTTAGAATGAGTGTGCCCACATGGAGGTGTGCACACTGAACTGTTAGAATGAGTGTGTCCACATGGAGGGGTGCACACTGAACTGTTAGAATGAGTATGTCCACATGGAGGTGTGCACACTGAACAGTTAGACTGACTGTGTCCACATGGAGGTGTGCACACTGAACTGTTAGAATGACTGTGCCCACATGGAGGTGTGCACACTGAACTGTTAGAATGAGTGTGTCCCCATGGAGGTGTGCACACTGAACTGTTAGAATGAGTGTGTCCACATGGGGGTGTGCACACTGAACTGTTAGAATGAGTGTGCCCACATGGAGGCGTGCACACTGAACTGTTAGAATGAGTGTGCCCACATGGAGGTGTGCACACTGAACTGTTAGAATGAGTGTGTCCACATGGAGGTGTGCACACTGAACTGTTAGAATGAGTGTGTCCACATGGAGGTGTGCACACTGAACAGTTAGACTGACTGTGTCCACATGGAGGTGTGCACACTGAACTGTTAGAATGACTGTGCAAACATGGAGGTGTGCACACTGAACTGTTAGAATGAGTGTGTCCCCATGGAGGTGTGCACACTGAACTGTTAGAATGAGTGTGTCCACATGGGGGTGTGCACACTGAACTGTTAGAATGAGTGTGCCCACATGGAGGTGTGCACACTGAACTTTTATTATGAGTGTGTCCACATGGAGGTGTGCACACTGAACTGTTAGAATGTGTGTGCCCACATGGAGTTGTGTACACTGAACTGTTAGAATGATTTTGTCCACATGGAGGTGTGCACACTGAACTGTTAGAATGACTGTGTCCACATGGAGGTGTGCACACTGAACTGTTAGAATGAGTGTGTCCCTGTGGATGTGTGCACACTGAACTGTTAGAATGAGTGTGTCCACATGGAGGTGTGCACACTGAACTGTTAAAATGTCTGTGCCCACATGGAGGTGTCCTCACTGAACTGTTAGAATGAGTGTGTCCACATGGAGGTGTGCACACCGAAGTGTTAGAATTTGTCCACATGGAGGTGTGCACACTTAACTGTTAGAATTAGTGTATCCCTGTGGAGATGTGCACACTGAACTGTTAGAATGAGTGTGTCCGTATGGAGGTGTGCACACAGAACTGTTAGAATGAGTGTGTCCACATGGAGGTGTGCACACTGAACTGTTAGAATGAGTGTGCCCACATGGAGGTGTGGACACTGAACTGTTGGAATGAGTGTGTCCACATGGAGGTGTGCACACTGAACTGTTAGAATGAGTGTGTCCACATGGAGGTGTGCACATTGAACTGTTAGAATGAGTGTGTCTACATGGAGGTGTGCACACTGAACTGTTAGAATGAGTGTGCCCACATGGAGGTGTGCACACTGAACTGTTAGAATGAGTTTGTCAACATGGAGGTGTGCACAGTGAACTGTTAGAATGTGTCCACATGGAGGTGTGTACACTGAACTGATAGAATGATTGTGTCCACATGGAGGTGTGCACACTGAACTGTTAAAATGTCTGTGCCCACATGGAGGTGTCCACACTGAACTGTTAGAATGAGTGTGTCCACATGGAGGTGTGCACACCGAAGTGTTAGAATTTGTCCACATGGATGTGTGCACACTGAACTGTTAGAATGAGTGTGTCCACATGGAGGTGTGCACACTGAACTGTTAGATTGAGTGTGTCCACATGGAATTGTGCACACTGAACTTTTAGAATGAGTGTGCCCACATGGAGGTGTGCACACTGAACTGTTAGAATGAGTGTGTCCACATGGAGGTGTGCACACTGAACTGTTAGAATGAGTTTATCCCTGTGGAGGTGTGCACACTGAACTGTTAGAATGAGTGAGTCCACATGGAGGTGTGCACACTGAACTGTTAGAATGAGTGTGTCCACATGGAGGTGTGTACACTGAAGTGTTAGAATGAGTGTGTCCACATGGAGGTGTGCACACTGAACTGTTAGAATGAGTGTGCCCACATGGAGGCGTGCACACTGAACTGTTAGAATGAGTGTGCCCACATGGAGCGTGCACACTGAACTGTTAAAATGAGTGTGCCCACATGGAGGTGTGCACACTGAACTGTTAGAATGAGTGTGTCCACATGGAGGTGTTCACACTGGACTGTTAGAATGAGTGTGTCCACATGGAGGTGTGCACACTGAACTTTTAGAATGAGTGTGCCCACATGGAGGTGTGCACACTGAACTGTTAGAATATGTCCACATGGAGGTGTGCACACTGTATTGTTAGAATGAGTGTGGCCACATGGAGGTGTGCACACTGAACTGTTAGAATGAGTGTATCCCTGTGGAGATGTGCACACTGAACTGTTAGAATGAGTGTGTCCACATAGAGGTGTGCACACTGAACTGTTAGAATGAGTGTGTCCACATGGAGGTGTGCACAATGAACTGTTAGAATGAGTGTGTACACATGGAGGTGTGCACACTGAACTGTTAGAATGACTGTGCCCACTTGGAGGTGTGCACACTGAACTGCTAGAAAGAGTGTGTCCACATTGAGGTGTGCACACTGAACTGTTAGAATGAGTGTATCGCTGTGGAGGTGTGCATACTGAACTGTTAGAATGAGTGTGCCGACATGGAGGTGTGAACACTGAACTGTATGAATGAGTGTGTCCACATGGAGGTGTGCACACTGAACTGTTAGAATGAGTGTGTCCACATGGAGGTGTGCACAATGAACTGTTAGAATGAGTGTGCCCACATGGAGGTGTGCACAATGTTCTGTTAGAATGAGTATGCCCACATGGAGGTGTGCACAATGAGCTGTTAGAATGAGTGTGCCCACATGGAGGTGTGCACACTGAACTGTTAGAATGAGTGTGTCCACATGGAGGTGTGCACATTGAACTGTTAGAATGAGTGTGTCTACATGGAGGTGTGCACACTGAACTGTTAGAATGAGTGTGCCCACATGGAGGCGTGCACACTGAACTGTTAGAATGAGTGTGCCCACATGGAGCATGCACACTGAACTGTTAAAATGAGTGTGCCCACATGGAGGTGTGCACACTGAACTGTTAGAATGAGTGTGTCCACATGGAGGTGTGCACACTGAACTGTTAGAATGAGTGTGTCCACATGGAGGTGTGCACACTGAACTTTTAGAATGAGTGTGCCCACATGGAGGTGTGCACACTGAACTGTTAGAATATGTCCACATGGAGGTGTGCACACTGTATTGTTAGAATGAGTGTGGCCACATGGAGGTGTGCACACTGAACTGTTAGAATGAGTGTATCCCTGTGGAGATGTGCACACTGAACTGTTAGAATGAGTGTGTCCACATAGAGGTGTGCACACTGAACTGTTAGAATGAGTGTGTCCCCATGGAGGTGTGCACACTGAACTGTTAGAATGAGTGTGTCCACATGGGGGTGTGCACACTGAACTGTTAGAATGAGTGTGCCCACATGGAGGTGTGCACACTGAACTTTTATTATGAGTGTGTCCACATGGAGGTGTGCACACTGAACTGTTAGAATGTGTGTGCCCACATGGAGTTGTGTACACTGAACTGTTAGAATGATTTTGTCCACATGGAGGTGTGCACACTGAACTGTTAGAATGACTGTGTCCACATGGAGGTGTGCACACTGAACTGTTAGAATGAGTGTGTCCCTGTGGATGTGTGCACACTGAACTGTTAGAATGAGTGTGTCCACATGGAGGTGTGCACACTGAACTGTTAAAATGTCTGTGCCCACATGGAGGTGTCCTCACTGAACTGTTAGAATGAGTGTGTCCACATGGAGGTGTGCACACCGAAGTGTTAGAATTTGTCCACATGGAGGTGTGCACACTTAACTGTTAGAATTAGTGTATCCCTGTGGAGATGTGCACACTGAACTGTTAGAATGAGTGTGTCCGTATGGAGGTGTGCACACAGAACTGTTAGAATGAGTGTGTCCACATGGAGGTGTGCACACTGAACTGTTAGAATGAGTGTGCCCACATGGAGGTGTGGACACTGAACTGTTGGAATGAGTGTGTCCACATGGAGGTGTGCACACTGAACTGTTAGAATGAGTGTGTCCACATGGAGGTGTGCACATTGAACTGTTAGAATGAGTGTGTCTACATGGAGGTGTGCACACTGAACTGTTAGAATGAGTGTGCCCACATGGAGGTGTGCACACTGAACTGTTAGAATGAGTTTGTCAACATGGAGGTGTGCACAGTGAACTGTTAGAATGTGTCCACATGGAGGTGTGTACACTGAACTGATAGAATGATTGTGTCCACATGGAGGTGTGCACACTGAACTGTTAAAATGTCTGTGCCCACATGGAGGTGTCCACACTGAACTGTTAGAATGAGTGTGTCCACATGGAGGTGTGCACACCGAAGTGTTAGAATTTGTCCACATGGATGTGTGCACACTGAACTGTTAGAATGAGTGTGTCCACATGGAGGTGTGCACACTGAACTGTTAGATTGAGTGTGTCCACATGGAATTGTGCACACTGAACTTTTAGAATGAGTGTGCCCACATGGAGGTGTGCACACTGAACTGTTAGAATGAGTGTGTCCACATGGAGGTGTGCACACTGAACTGTTAGAATGAGTTTATCCCTGTGGAGGTGTGCACACTGAACTGTTAGAATGAGTGAGTCCACATGGAGGTGTGCACACTGAACTGTTAGAATGAGTGTGTCCACATGGAGGTGTGTACACTGAAGTGTTAGAATGAGTGTGTCCACATGGAGGTGTGCACACTGAACTGTTAGAATGAGTGTGCCCACATGGAGGCGTGCACACTGAACTGTTAGAATGAGTGTGCCCACATGGAGCGTGCACACTGACCTGTTAAAATGAGTGTGCCCACATGGAGGTGTGCACACTGAACTGTTAGAATGAGTGTGTCCACATGGAGGTGTTCACACTGGACTGTTAGAATGAGTGTGTCCACATGGAGGTGTGCACACTGAACTTTTAGAATGAGTGTGCCCACATGGAGGTGTGCACACTGAACTGTTAGAATATGTCCACATGGAGGTGTGCACACTGTATTGTTAGAATGAGTGTGGCCACATGGAGGTGTGCACACTGAACTGTTAGAATGAGTGTATCCCTGTGGAGATGTGCACACTGAACTGTTAGAATGAGTGTGTCCACATAGAGGTGTGCACACTGAACTGTTAGAATGAGTGTGTCCACATGGAGGTGTGCACAATGAACTGTTAGAATGAGTGTGTACACATGGAGGTGTGCACACTGAACTGTTAGAATGACTGTGCCCACTTGGAGGTGTGCACACTGAACTGCTAGAAAGAGTGTGTCCACATTGAAGTGTGCACACTGAACTGTTAGAATGAGTGTATCGCTGTGGAGGTGTGCATACTGAACTGTTAGAATGAGTGTGCCGACATGGAGGTGTGAACACTGAACTGTATGAATGAGTGTGTCCACATGGAGGTGTGCACACTGAACTGTTAGAATGAGTGTGTCCACATGGAGGTGTGCACAATGAACTATTAGAATGAGTGTGCCCACATGGAGGTGTGCACAATGTTCTGTTAGAATGAGTATGCCCACATGGAGGTGTGCACACTGAACTGTTAGAATGAGTGTGCCCACATGGAGGTGTGCACACTGAACTGTTAGAATGAGTGTGTCCACATGGAGGTGTGCACATTGAACTGTTAGAATGAGTGTGTCTACATGGAGGTGTGCACACTGAACTGTTAGAATGAGTGTGCCCACATGGAGGTGTGCACACTGAACTGTTAGAATGAGTGTGTCCACATGGAGGTGTGCACTCTGAACTGTTAGAATGTGTCCACATGGAGGTGTGCACACTGAACTGTTAGAATGATTGTGTCCACATGGAGGTGTGCACACTGAACTGTTAAAATGTCTGTGCCCACATGGAGGTGTCCACACTGAACTGTTAGAATGAGTGTGTCCACATGGAGGTGTGCACACTGAACTGTTAGAATGAGTTTATCCCTGTGAAGGTGTGCACACTGAACTGTTAGAATGAGTGATTCCACATGGAGGTGTGCACACTGAACTGTTAGAATGAATGTGTCCACATGGAGGTGTGCACACTGAATTGTTAGAATGAGTGTGTCCACATGGAGGTGTGCACACTGAACTGTTAGAATGAGTGTGCCCACATGGAGGCGTGCACACTGAACTGTTAGAATGAGTGTGCCCACATGGAGGCGTGCACACTGAACTGTTAGAATGAGTGTGCCCACATGGAGGTGTGCACACTGAACTGTTAGAATGAGTGTGTCCACATGGAGGTGTGCACACTGAACTGTTAGAATGAGTGTGTCCACATGGAGGTGTGCACACTGAACAGTTAGACTGACTGTGTCCACATGGAGGTGTGCACACTGAACTGTTAGAATGAGTGTGCCCACATGGAGGTGTGCACACTGAACTGTTAGAATGAGTGTGTCCCCATGGAGGTGTGCACACTGAACTGTTAGAATGAGTGTGTCCACATGGGGGTGTGCACACTGAACTGTTAGAATGAGTGTGCCCACATGGAGGTGTGCACACTGAACTTTTATTATGAGTGTGTCCACATGGAGGTGTGCACACTGAACTGTTAGAATGTGTGTGCCCACATGGAGTTGTGTACACTGAACTGTTAGAATGATTGTGTCCACATGGAGGTGTGCACACTGAACTGTTAGAATGACTGTGTCCACATGGAGGTGTGCACACTGAACTGTTAGAATGAGTGTGTCCCTGTGGATGTGTGCACACTGAACTGTTAGAATGAGTGTGTCCACATGGAGGTGTGCACACTGAAGTGTTAGAATGAGTGTGTCCACATGGAGGTGTGCACACTGAACTGTTAGAATGAGTGTGCCCACATGGAGGCGTGCACACTGAACTGTTAGAATGAGTGTGCCCACATGGAGCGTGCACACTGAACTGATAGAATGAGTGTGCCCACATGGAGGTGTGCACACTGAACTGTTAGAATGAGTGTGTCCACATGGAGGTGTGCACACTGAACTGTTAGAATGAGTGTGTCCACATGGAGGTGTGCACACTGAACTTTTAGAATGAGTGTGCCCACATGGAGGTGTGCACACTGAACTGTTAGAATATGTCCACATGGAGGTGTGCACACTGTATTGTTAGAATGAGTGTGGCCACATGGAGGTGTGCACACTGAACTGTTAGAATGAGTATATCCCTGTGGAGATGTGCACACTGAACTGTTAGAATGAGTGTGTCCACATAGAGGTGTGCACACTGAACTGTTAGAATGAGTGTGTCCACATGGAGGTGTGCACACTGAACTGTTAGAATGAGTGTATCCCTGAGGAGGTGTGCACACTGAACTGTTAGAATGAGTGTGCCGACATGGAGGTGTGAACAATGAACTGTTAGAATGAGTGTGTCCACATGGAGGTGTGCACACTGAACTGTTAGAATGAGTGTGTCTACATGGAGGTGTGCACACTGAACTGTTAGAATGAGTGTGCCCACATGGAGGTGTGCACACTGAACTGTTAGAATGAGTTTGTCAACATGGAGGTGTGCACACTGAACTGTTAGAATGTGTCCACATGGAGGTGTGTACACTGAACTGATAGAATGATTGTGTCCACATGGAGGTGTGCACACTGAACTGTTAAAATGTCTGTGTCCACATGGAGGTGTCCACACTGAACTGTTAGAATGAGTGTGTCCACATGGAGGTGTGCACACCGAAGTGTTAGAATTTGTCCACATGGATGTGTGCACACTGAACTGTTAGAATGAGTGTGTCCACATGGAGGTGTGCACACTGAACTGTTAGATTGAGTGTGTCCACACGGAATTGTGCACACTGAACTTTTAGAATGAGTGTGCCCACATGGAGGTGTGCACACTGAACTGTTAGAATGAGTGTGTCCACATGGAAGTGTGCACACTGAACTGTTAGAATGAGTTTATCCCTGTGGAGGTGTGCACACTAAACTGTTAGAATGAGTGAGTCCACATGGAGGTGTGCACACTGAACTGTTAGAATGAGTGTGTCCACATGGAGGTGTGCACACTGAAGTGTTAGAATGAGTGTGTCCACATGGAGGTGTGCACACTGAACTGTTAGAATGAGTGTGCCCACATGGAGGCGTGCACACTGAACTGTTAGAATGAGTGTGCCCACATGGAGCGTGCACACTGAACTGTTAGAATGAGTGTGCCCACATGGAGGTGTGCACACTGAACTGTTAGAATGAGTGTGTCCACATGGAGGTGTGCACACTGAACTGTTAGAATGAGTGTGTCCACATGGAGGTGTGCACACTGTATTGTTAGAATGAGTGTGTCCACATGGAGGTGTGCACACTGAACTGTTAGAATATGTCCACATGGAGTTGTGCACACTGTATTGTTAGAATGAGTGTGGCCACATGGAGGTGTGCACACTGAACTGTTAGAATGAGTGTATCCCTGTGGAGATGTGCACAATGAACTGTTAGAATGAGTGTGTACACATAGAGGTGTGCACACTGAACTGTTAGAATGAGTGTGTCAACATGGAGGTGTGCACAATGAACTGTTAGAATGAGTGTGTACACATGGAGGTGTGCACACTGAACTGTTAGAATGACTGTGCCCACTTGGAGGTGTGCACACTGAACTGCTAGAAAGAGTGTGTCCACATTGAGGTAGGCACACTGAACTGTTAGAATGAGTGTATCCCTGTGGAGGTGTGCACACTGAACTGTTAGAATGAGTGTGCCGACATGGAGGTGTGAACACTGAACTGTATGAATGAGTGTGTCCACATGGAGGTGTGCACACTGAACTGTTAGAATGAGTGTGTCCACATGGAGGTGTGCACAATGAACTGTTAGAATGAGTGTGCCCACAGGGAGGTGTGCACAATGTTCTGTTAGAATGAGTATGCCCACATGGAGGTGTGCACACTGAACTGTTAGAATGAGTGTGCCCACATGGAGGTGTGCACACTGAACTGTTAGAATGAGTGTGTCAACATGGAGGTGTGCACATTGAACTGTTAGAATGAGTGTGTCTACATGGAGGTGTGCACACTGAACTGTTAGAATGAGTGTGCCCACATGGAGGTGTGCACACTGAACTGTTAGAATGAGTGTGTCCACATGGAGGTGTGCACACTGAACTGTTAGAATGTGTCCACATGGAGGTGTGCACACTGAACTGTTAGAATGATTGTGTCCACATGGAGGTGTGCACACTGAACTGTTAAAATGTCTGTGCCCACATGGAGGTGTCCACACTGAACTGTTAGAATGAGTGTGTCCACATGGAGGTGTGCACACCAAAGTGTTAGAATTTGTCCACATGGATGTGTGCACACTGAACTGTTAGAATGAGTGTGTCCACATGGAGGTGTGCACACTGAACTGTTAGATTGAGTGTGTCCACATGGAATTGTGCACACTGAACTTTTAGAATGAGTGTGCACACATGGAGTGTGCACACTGAACTGTTAGAATGAGTGTGTCCACATGGAGGTTTGCACACTGAACTGTTAGAATGAGTTTATCCCTGTGAAGGTGTGCACACTGAACTGTAGAATGAGTGATTCCACATGGAGGTGTGCACACTGAACTGTTAGAATGAATGTGTCCACATGGAGGTGTGCACACTGAATTGTTAGAATGAGTGTGTCCACATGGAGGTGTGCACACTGAACTGTTAGAATGAGTTTGCCCACATCGAGGCGTGCACACTGAACTGTTAGAATGAGTGTGCCCACATGGAGGCGTGCACACTGAACTGTTAGAATGAGTGTGCCCACATGGAGGTGTGCACACTGAACTGTTAGAATGAGTGTGTCCACATGGAGGGGTGCACACTGAACTGTTAGAATGAGTGTGTCCACATGGAGGTGTGCACACTGAACAGTTAGACTGACTGTGTCCACATGGAGGTGTGCACACTGAACTGTTAGAATGACTGTGCCCACATGGAGGTGTGCACACTGAACTGTTAGAATGAGTGTGTCCCCATGGAGGTGTGCACACTGAACTGTTAGAATGAGTGTGTCCACATGGGGGTGTGCACACTGAACTGTTAGAATGAGTGTGCCCACATGGAGGCGTGCACACTGAACTGTTAGAATGAGTGTGCCCACATGGAGGTGTGCACACTGAACTGTTAGAATGAGTGTGTCCACATGGAGGTGTGCACACTGAACTGTTAGAATGAGTGTGCCCACATGGAGGTGTGCACACTGAACTGTTAGAATGAGTGTGTCCACATGGAGGTGTGCACTCTGAACTGTTAGAATGTGTCCACATGGAGGTGTGCACACTGAACTGTTAGAATGATTGTGTCCACATGGAGGTGTGCACACTGAACTGTTAAAATGTCTGTGCCCACATGGAGGTGTCCACACTGAACTGTTAGAATGAGTGTGTCCACATGGAGGTGTGCACACTGAACTGTTAGAATGAGTTTATCCCTGTGAAGGTGTGCACACTGAACTGTTAGAATGAGTGATTCCACATGGAGGTGTGCACACTGAACTGTTAGAATGAATGTGTCCACATGGAGGTGTGCACACTGAATTGTTAGAATGAGTGTGTCCACATGGAGGTGTGCACACTGAACTGTTAGAATGAGTGTGCCCACATGGAGGCGTGCACACTGAACTGTTAGAATGAGTGTGCCCACATGGAGGCGTGCACACTGAACTGTTAGAATGAGTGTGCCCACATGGAGGTGTGCACACTGAACTGTTAGAATGAGTGTGTCCACATGGAGGTGTGCACACTGAACTGTTAGAATGAGTGTGTCCACATGGAGGTGTGCACACTGAACAGTTAGACTGACTGTGTCCACATGGAGGTGTGCACACTGAACTGTTAGAATGAGTGTGCCCACATGGAGGTGTGCACACTGAACTGTTAGAATGAGTGTGTCCCCATGGAGGTGTGCACACTGAACTGTTAGAATGAGTGTGTCCACATGGTGGTGTGCACACTGAACTGTTAGAATGAGTGTGCCCACATGGAGGTGTGCACACTGAACTTTTATTATGAGTGTGTCCACATGGAGGTGTGCACACTGAACTGTTAGAATGTGTGTGCCCACATGGAGTTGTGTACACTGAACTGTTAGAATGATTGTGTCCACATGGAGGTGTGCACACTGAACTGTTAGAATGACTGTGTCCACATGGAGGTGTGCACACTGAACTGTTAGAATGAGTGTGTCCCTGTGGATGTGTGCACACTGAACTGTTAGAATGAGTGTGTCCACATGGAGGTGTGCACACTGAAGTGTTAGAATGAGTGTGTCCACATGGAGGTGTGCACACTGAACTGTTAGAATGAGTGTGCCCACATGGAGGCGTGCACACTGAACTGTTAGAATGAGTGTGCCCACATGGAGCGTGCACATTGAACTGATAGAATGAGTGTGCCCACATGGAGGTGTGCACACTGAACTGTTAGAATGAGTGTGTCCACATGGAGGTGTGCACACTGAACTGTTAGAATGAGTGTGTCCACATGGAGGTGTGCACACTGAACTTTTAGAATGAGTGTGCCCACATGGAGGTGTGCACACTGAACTGTTAGAATATGTCCACATGGAGGTGTGCACACTGTATTGTTAGAATGAGTGTGGCCACATGGAGGTGTGCACACTGAACTGTTAGAATGAGTATATCCCTGTGGAGATGTGCACACTGAACTGTTAGAATGAGTGTGTCCACATAGAGGTGTGCACACTGAACTGTTAGAATGAGTGTGTCCACATGGAGGTGTGCACACTGAACTGTTAGAATGAGTGTATCCCTGAGGAGGTGTGCACACTGAACTGTTAGAATGAGTGTGCCGACATGGAGGTGTGAACAATGAACTGTTAGAATGAGTGTGTCCACATGGAGGTGTGCACACTGAACTGTTAGAATGAGTGTGTCTACATGGAGGTGTGCACACTGAACTGTTAGAATGAGTGTGCCCACATGGAGGTGTGCACACTGAACTGTTAGAATGAGTTTGTCAACATGGAGGTGTGCACACTGAACTGTTAGAATGTGTCCACATGGAGGTGTGTACACTGAACTGATAGAATGATTGTGTCCACATGGAGGTGTGCACACTGAACTGTTAAAATGTCTGTGTCCACATGGAGGTGTCCACACTGAACTGTTAGAATGAGTGTGTCCACATGGAGGTGTGCACACCGAAGTGTTAGAATTTGTCCACATGGATGTGTGCACACTGAACTGTTAGAATGAGTGTGTCCACATGGAGGTGTGCACACTGAACTGTTAGATTGAGTGTGTCCACACGGAATTGTGCACACTGAACTTTTAGAATGAGTGTGCCCACATGGAGGTGTGCACACTGAACTGTTAGAATGAGTGTGTCCACATGGAAGTGTGCACACTGAACTGTTAGAATGAGTTTATCCCTGTGGAGGTGTGCACACTAAACTGTTAGAATGAGTGAGTCCACATGGAGGTGTGCACACTGAACTGTTAGAATGAGTGTGTCCACATGGAGGTGTGCACACTGAAGTGTTAGAATGAGTGTGTCCACATGGAGGTGTGCACACTGAACTGTTAGAATGAGTGTGCCCACATGGAGGCGTGCACACTGAACTGTTAGAATGAGTGTGCCCACATGGAGCGTGCACACTGAACTGTTAGAATGAGTGTGCCCACATGGAGGTGTGCACACTGAACTGTTAGAATGAGTGTGTCCACATGGAGGTGTGCACACTGAACTGTTAGAATGAGTGTGTCCACATGGAGGTGTGCACACTGTATTGTTAGAATGAGTGTGTCCACATGGAGGTGTGCACACTGAACTGTTAGAATATGTCCACATGGAGGTGTGCACACTGTATTGTTAGAATGAGTGTGGCCACATGGAGGTGTGCACACTGAACTGTTAGAATGAGTGTATCCCTGTGGAGATGTGCACAATGAACTGTTAGAATGAGTGTGTACACATAGAGGTGTGCACACTGAACTGTTAGAATGAGTGTGTCAACATGGAGGTGTGCACAATGAACTGTTAGAATGAGTGTGTACACATGGAGGTGTGCACACTGAACTGTTAGAATGACTGTGCCCACTTGGAGGTGTGCACACTGAACTGCTAGAAAGAGTGTGTCCACATTGAGGTAGGCACACTGAACTGTTAGAATGAGTGTATCCCTGTGGAGGTGTGCACACTGAACTGTTAGAATGAGTGTGCCGACATGGAGGTGTGAACACTGAACTGTATGAATGAGTGTGTCCACATGGAGGTGTGCACACTGAACTGTTAGAATGAGTGTGTCCACATGGAGGTGTGCACAATGAACTGTTAGAATGAGTGTGCCCACAGGGAGGTGTGCACAATGTTCTGTTAGAATGAGTATGCCCACATGGAGGTGTGCACACTGAACTGTTAGAATGAGTGTGCCCACATGGAGGTGTGCACACTGAACTGTTAGAATGAGTGTGTCCACATGGAGGTGTGCACATTGAACTGTTAGAATGAGTGTGTCTACATGGAGGTGTGCACACTGAACTGTTAGAATGAGTGTGCCCACATGGAGGTGTGCACACTGAACTGTTAGAATGAGTGTGTCCACATGGAGGTGTGCACACTGAACTGTTAGAATGTGTCCACATGGAGGTGTGCACACTGAACTGTTAGAATGATTGTGTCCACATGGAGGTGTGCACACTGAACTGTTAAAATGTCTGTGCCCACATGGAGGTGTCCACACTGAACTGTTAGAATGAGTGTGTCCACATGGAGGTGTGCACACCAAAGTGTTAGAATTTGTCCACATGGATGTGTGCACACTGAACTGTTAGAATGAGTGTGTCCACATGGAGGTGTGCACACTGAACTGTTAGATTGAGTGTGTCCACATGGAATTGTGCACACTGAACTTTTAGAATGAGTGTGCACACATGGAGTGTGCACACTGAACTGTTAGAATGAGTGTGTCCACATGGAGGTTTGCACACTGAACTGTTAGAATGAGTTTATCCCTGTGAAGGTGTGCACACTGAACTGTAGAATGAGTGATTCCACATGGAGGTGTGCACACTGAACTGTTAGAATGAATGTGACCACATGGAGGTGTGCACACTGAATTGTTAGAATGAGTGTGTCCACATGGAGGTGTGCACACTGAACTGTTAGAATGAGTTTGCCCACATCGAGGCGTGCACACTGAACTGTTAGAATGAGTGTGCCCACATGGAGGCGTGCACACTGAACTGTTAGAATGAGTGTGCCCACATGGAGGTGTGCACACTGAACTGTTAGAATGAGTGTGTCCACATGGAGGGGTGCACACTGAACTGTTAGAATGAGTGTGTCCACATGGAGGTGTGCACACTGAACAGTTAGACTGACTGTGTCCACATGGAGGTGTGCACACTGAACTGTTAGAATGACTGTGCCCACATGGAGGTGTGCACACTGAACTGTTAGAATGAGTGTGTCCCCATGGAGGTGTGCACACTGAACTGTTAGAATGAGTGTGTCCACATGGGGTGTGCACACTGAACTGTTAGAATGAGTGTGCCCACATGGAGGCGTGCACACTGAACTGTTAGAATGAGTGTGCCCACATGGAGGTGTGCACACTGAACTGTTAGAATGAGTGTGTCCACATGGAGGTGTGCACACTGAACTGTTAGAATGAGTGTGTCCACATGGAGGTGTGCACACTGAACAGTTAGACTGACTGTGTCCACATGGAGGTGTGCACACTGAACTGTTAGAATGACTGTGCCCACATGGAGGTGTGCACACTGAACTGTTAGAATGAGTGTGTCCCCATGGAGGTGTGCACACTGAACTGTTAGAATGAGTGTGTCCACATGGGGGTGTGCACACTGAACTGTTAGAATGAGTGTGCCCACATGGAGGTGTGCACACTGAACTTTTATTATGAGTGTGTCCACATGGAGGTGTGCACACTGAACTGTTAGAATGTGTGTGCCCACATGGAGTTGTGTACACTGAACTGTTAGAATGATTTTGTCCACATGGAGGTGTGCACACTGAACTGTTAGAATGACTGTGTCCACATGGAGGTGTGCACACTGAACTGTTAGAATGAGTGTGTCCCTGTGGATGTGTGCACACTGAATTGTTAGAATGAGTGTGTCCACATGGAGGTGTGCACACTGAACTGTTAAAATGTCTGTGCCCACATGGAGGTGTCCTCACTGAACTGTTAGAATGAGTGTGTCCACATGGAGGTGTGCACACCGAAGTGTTAGAATTTGTCCACATGGAGGTGTGCACACTGAACTGTTAGAATTAGTGTATCCCTGTGGAGATGTGCACACTGAACTGTTAGAATGAGTGTGTCCGTATGGAGGTGTGCACACAGAACTGTTAGAATGAGTGTGTCCACATGGAGGTGTGCACACTGAACTGTTAGAATGAGTGTGCCCACATGGAGGTGTGGACACTGAACTGTTGGAATGAGTGTGTCCACATGGAGGTGTGCACACTGAACTGTTAGAATGAGTGTGTCCACATGGAGGTGTGCACATTGAACTGTTAGAATGAGTGTGTCTACATGGAGGTGTGCACACTGAACTGTTAGAATGAGTGTGCCCACATGGAGGTGTGCACACTGAACTGTTAGAATGAGTTTGTCAACATGGAGGTGTGCACAGTGAACTGTTAGAATGTGTCCACATGGAGGTGTGTACACTGAACTGATAGAATGATTGTGTCCACATGGAGGTGTGCACACTGAACTGTTAAAATGTCTGTGCCCACATGGAGGTGTCCACACTGAACTGTTAGAATGAGTGTGTCCACATGGAGGTGTGCACACCGAAGTGTTAGAATTTGTCCACATGGATGTGTGCACACTGAACTGTTAGAATGAGTGTGTCCACATGGAGGTGTGCACACTGAACTGTTAGATTGAGTGTGTCCACATGGAATTGTGCACACTGAACTTTTAGAATGAGTGTGCCCACATGGAGGTGTGCACACTGAACTGTTAGAATGAGTGTGTCCACATGGAGGTGTGCACACTGAACTGTTAGAATGAGTTTATCCCTGTGGAGGTGTGCACACTGAACTGTTAGAATGAGTGAGTCCACATGGAGGTGTGCACACTGAACTGTTAGAATGAGTGTGTCCACATGGAGGTGTGTACAATGAAGTGTTAGAATGAGTGTGTCCACATGGAGGTGTGCACACTGAACTGTTAGAATGAGTGTGCCCACATGGAGGCGTGCACACTGAACTGTTAGAATGAGTGTGCCCACATGGAGCGTGCACACTGAACTGTTAAAATGAGTGTGCCCACATGGAGGTGTGCACACTGAACTGTTAGAATGAGTGTGTCCACATGGAGGTGTTCACACTGGACTGTTAGAATGAGTGTGTCCACATGGAGGTGTGCACACTGAACTTTTAGAATGAGTGTGCCCACATGGAGGTGTGCACACTGAACTGTTAGAATATGTCCACATGGAGGTGTGCACACTGTATTGTTAGAATGAGTGTGGCCACATGGAGGTGTGCACACTGAACTGTTAGAATGAGTGTATCCCTGTGGAGATGTGCACACTGAACTGTTAGAATGAGTGTGTCCACATAGAGGTGTGCACACTGAACTGTTAGAATGAGTGTGTCCACATGGAGGTGTGCACAATGAACTGTTAGAATGAGTGTGTACACATGGAGGTGTGCACACTGAACTGTTAGAATGACTGTGCCCACTTGGAGGTGTGCACACTGAACTGCTAGAAAGAGTGTGTCCACATTGAGGTGTGCACACTGAACTGTTAGAATGAGTGTATCGCTGTGGAGGTGTGCATACTGAACTGTTAGAATGAGTGTGCCGACATGGAGGTGTGAACACTGAACTGTATGAATGAGTGTGTCCACATGGAGGTGTGCACACTGAACTGTTAGAATGAGTGTGTCCACATGGAGGTGTGCACAATGAACTGTTAGAATGAGTGTGCCCACATGGAGGTGTGCACAATGTTCTGTTAGAATGAGTATGCCCACATGGAGGTGTGCACAATGAACTGTTAGAATGAGTGTGCCCACATGGAGGTGTGCACACTGAACTGTTAGAATGAGTGTGGCCACATGGAGGTGTGCACATTGAACTGTTAGAATGAGTGTGTCTACATGGAGGTGTGCACACTGAACTGTTAGAATGAGTGTGCCCACATGGAGGCGTGCACACTGAACTGTTAGAATGAGTGTGCCCACATGGAGCATGCACACTGAACTGTTAAAATGAGTGTGCCCACATGGAGGTGTGCACACTGAACTGTTAGAATGAGTGTGTCCACATGGAGGTGTGCACACTGAACTGTTAGAATGAGTGTGTCCACATGGAGGTGTGCACACTGAACTTTTAGAATGAGTGTGCCCACATGGAGGTGTGCACACTGAACTGTTAGAATATGTCCACATGGAGGTGTGCACACTGTATTGTTAGAATGAGTGTGGCCACATGGAGGTGTGCACACTGAACTGTTAGAATGAGTGTATCCCTGTGGAGATGTGCACACTGAACTGTTAGAATGAGTGTGTCCACATAGAGGTGTGCACACTGAACTGTTAGAATGAGTGTGTCCACATGGAGGTGTGCACAATGAACTGTTAGAATGAGTGTGTACACATGGAGGTGTGCACACTGAACTGTTAGAATGACTGTGCCCACTTGGAGGTGTGCACACTGAACTGCTAGAAAGAGTGTGTCCACATTGAGGTGTGCACACTGAATTGTTAGAATGAGTGTATCGCTGTGGAGGTGTGCATACTGAACTGTTAGAATGAGTGTGCCGACATGGAGGTGTGAACACTGAACTGTATGAATGAGTGTGTCCACATGGAGGTGTGCACACTGAACTGTTAGAATGAGTGTGCCCACATGGAGGTGTGCACAATGTTCTGTTAGAATGAGTATGCCCACATGGAGGTGTGCACACTGAACTGTTAGAATGAGTGTGCCCACATGGAGGTGTGCACACTGAACTGTTAGAATGAGTGTGCCCACATGGAGGTGTGCACACTGAACTGTTAGAATGAGTGTGCCCACATGGAGGTGTGCACACTGAACTGTTAGAATGTGTGGGTCCACATGGAGGAGTGCACACTGAACTGTTAGAATGAGTGTGCCCACATGGAGTTGTGCACACTGAACTGTTAGAATGACTGTGTCCACATGGAGGTGTGCACACTGGACTGTTAGAATGAGTGTGCCCACATGGAGTTGTGCAAAATGAACTATTAGAATGACTGTGTCCACATGGAGGTGTACACACTGAACTGTTAGAATGACTGTGCCCACATGGAGGTGTGCACACTGAACTGTTAGAATGAGTGTGTCCCTGTGTAGGTGTGCTCACTGAGCTGTTAGAATGAGTGTGTCCACATGGGGGTGCGGACACTGAACTGTTAGAATGAGTGTGCCCACATGGAAGTGTGCACACTGAACTATTAGAATGAGTGTGCCCACATGGAGGTGTGCACACTGAACTGTTAGAATGAGTGTGTCCACATGGAGGTGTGTACAATGACCTGTTAGAATGAGTGTGCCCACATGGAGGTGTGCACACTGAACTGTTAGAATGAGTGTGCCCACTTGGAGGTGTGCACACTGAACTGTTAGAATGAGTGTTCCCACATGGAGGTGTGCACACTGAACTGTTAGATTGAGTGTGCCCACATGGAGGTGTGCACACTGAACTGTTAGAATGAGTGTGCCCACATGGAGTTGTGCAAACTGAACTGATAGAATGACTGTGTCCACATGGAAGTGTGCACACTGAACTGTTAGAATGAGTGTGCCCACATGGAGGTGTGCACACTGAACTGTTAGAATGAGTGTGTCCCTGTGAAGGTGTGCACACTGAACTGTTAGAATGAGTGTGTCCACATGGAGGTGTGCACACTGAACTGTTAGAATGTGTGTGCACTTGGAGGTGTGCACACTGAACTGTTAAAATGAGTGTGCCCACATGGAGGTGTGCACACTGAACTGTTAGAATGAGTGTGCCCACATGGAGGTGTGCACACTGAACTGTTAGAATGAGTGTGTCCACATGGAGGTGTGCACACTGAACTGTTAGAATTAGTGTGCCCACATGGTGGTGTGCACACTCAACTGTTAGAATGTGTGTGCACTTGGAGGTGTGCACACTGAACTGTTAAAATGAGTGTGCCCACATGGAGGTGTGCACACTGAACTGTTAGAATGAGTGTGCCCACATGGAGGTGTGCACACTGAACTGTTAGAATGAGTGTGTCCACATGGAGGTGTGCACACTGAACTGTTAGAATGAGTGTGCCCACATGGAGGTGTGCACACTCAACTGTTAGAATGAGTGTGCCCACATGGAGGTGTGCACACTGAACTGTGAGAATGAGTGTGCCCACATGGAGGTGTGCACACTGAACTGTTAGAATGAGTGTGTCCACATAGAGGTGTGCACACTGAACTGTTAGAATGAGTGTGTCCACATGGAGGCGTGCACACTGAACTGTTAGAATGACTGTGTCCACATGGAGGTGTGCACACTGAACTGTTAGAATGACTGTGTCCCTGTGGAGGTGTGCACACTGAATTGTTAGAATGAGTGTGTCCACATGGAGGTGTGCACACTGAACTGTTAGAATGAGTGTGTCCACATGGAGGTGTGCACACTGAACTGTTAGAATGAGTGTTCCCACATGGAGGTGTGCACACTGAACTGTTAGATTGAGTGTGTCCACATGGAGGTGTGCACACTGAACTGTTAGAATGAGTGTATCCCTGTGGAGATGTGCACACTGAACTGTTAGAATGAGTTTGTCCACATGGAGGTGTGCACACTGAACTGTTAGAATGAGTGTGTCCACATGGTGGTGTGCACACTGAACTGTTAGAATGACTGTGTCCACATGGAGGTGTGCACACTGAACTGTTAAAATGACTGTGCCCCCATGGAGGTGTGCACACTGAACTGTTAGAATGTGTATGTCCCTGTGGAGGTGTGCACACTGAACTGTTAGAATGAGTGTGTCCACATGGAGGTGTGCACACTGAACTGTTAGATTGAGTGTGTCCACATGGAGGTGTGCACACTGAACTGTTAGAATGAGTGTATCCCTGTGGAGATGTGCACACTGAACGGTTAGAATGAGTGTGTCCACATGGAGGTGTGCACACTGAACTGTTAGAATGAGTGTGTCCACATGGAGGTGTGCACACTGAACTGTTAGAATGAGTGTGCCCACATGGAGATGTGCACACTGAACTGTTAGAATATGTCCACATGGAGATATGCACACTGTATTGTTAGAATGAGTGTGTCCACATGGAGGTGTGCACACTGAACTGTTAGAATGAGTGTGTCCACATAGAGGTGTGCACACTGAACTGTTAGAATGAGTGTGTCCACATGGAGGTGTTCACCCTGAACTGTTAGAATGAGTGTGTCCACATGGAAGTGTACACAGGAACTGTTAGAATGAGTGTGCCCACATGGAGTTTGCACACTGAACTGTTAGAATGAGTGTGTCCACATGGAGGTGTGCACACTGAACTGTTAGAATGAGTGTATCCCTGTGGAGGTGTGCACACTGAACTGTTAGAATGAGTGTGTCCACATGGAGGTGTGCACAATGAACTGTTAGAATGAGTGTGTCCACATGGAGATGTGCACACTGAACTGTTAGAATGAGTGTGCCCACATGGAGGTATGCACACTGTTCTGTTAGAATGAGTATGTCCACATGGAGGTGAGCACACTTAACTGTTAGAATGAGTGTGCACACATGGAGGTGTGCACATTGAACTGTTAGAATGAGTGTGTCCACATGGAGGTGTGCACACTGAACTCTTAGAATGAGTGTGTCCACATGGAGGTGTGCACACTGAACTGTTAGAATGACTGTGTCCACATGGAGGTGTGCACATTGAACTGTTAGAATGACTGTGCCCACATGGAGGTGTGCACACTGAACTGTTAGAATGAGTGTGTCCCTGTGGAGGTGTGCACACTGAACTGTTAGAATGAGTGTGTACACATGGAGGTGTCCACACTGAACTGTTAGAATGAGTGTGTCCACATGGGGGTATGCACACTGAACTGTTAGAATGAGTGTCCCCACATGGAGGTGTGCACACTAAACTGTTAGAATGAGTGTGTTCACATGGAGGTGTGCACACTGAAATGTTAGAATGAGTGTGCCCACATGGAGTTGTGTACACTGAACTGTTAGAATGATTTTGTCCACATGGAGGTGTGCACACTGAAGTGTTAGAATGAGTGTATCCACATGGATGTGTGCACACTGAACTGTTAGAATGAGTGTGTTTACATGGAGTTGTGCACACTGAACTGTTAGAATGAGTGTGTCCACATGGAGGTGTGCACACTGAACTGTTAGAATGAGTGTGTCCACATGGAGGTGTGCACACTGAACTGTTAGAATGACTGTGTCCCTGTGGAGGTGTGCACACTGAACTGTTAGAATGAGTGTGTCCACATGGAGGTGTGCACACTGAACTGTTAGAATGAGTGTGTCCACATGGAGGTGTGCACACTGAACTTTTAGAATGAGTGTGCCCACATGGAAGTGTGCACACTGAACTGTTACAATATGTCCACATGGAGGTGTGCACACTGTATTGTTAGAATGAGTGTGTCCACGTGGAGGTGTGCACACTGAACTGTTAGAATGAGTGTGTCCACATGGATGTGTGTACACTGAACTGTTAGATTGAGTGTGTCCACATGGAGGTGTGCACACTGAACTGTTAGAATGAGTGTGTCCACATGCAGGTGTGCACAATGAACTGTTAAAATGAGTGTTCCCACATGGAGGTGTGCACACTGAACTGTTAGAATGAGTGTGTCCACATGGAGGTTTGCACACTGAACTGTTAGAATGAGTGTATCCCTGTGGACATGTGCACACTGAACTGTTAGAAGGAGTGTGTCCACATGGAGGTGTTCACACTGAAGTGTTAGAATGAGTGTGTCCACATGGATGTGTGCACACTGAACTGTTAGAATGAGTGTGTTTACATGGAGGTGTGTACACTGAACTGTTATCTTGAGTGTGTCCACATGGAGGTGTGCACACTGAACTGTTAGAATGAGTGTGTCCACATGGAGGTGTGCACACTGAACTGTTAGAATGACTGTGTCCCTGTGGAGGTGTGCACACTGAACTGTTAGAATGAGTGTGTCCACATGGAGGTGTGCACACTGAACTGTTAGAATGAGTGTGTCCACATGGAGGTGTGCACACTGAACTTTTAGAATGAGTGTGCCCACATGGAAGTGTGCACACTGAACTGTTACAATATGTCCACATGGAGGTGTGCACACTGTATTGTTAGAATGAGTGTGTCCACGTGGAGGTGTGCACACTGAACTGTTAGAATGAGTGTGTCCACATGGATGTGTGTACACTGAACTGTTAGATTGAGTGTGTCCACATGGAGGTGTGCACACTGAACTGTTAGAATGAGTGTGTCCACATGCAGGTGTGCACAATGAACTGTTAAAATGAGTGTTCCCACATGGAGGTGTGCACACTGAACTGTTAGAATGAGTGTGTCTACATGGAGGTTTGCACACTGAACTGTTAGAATGAGTGTATCCCTGTGGACATGTGCACACTGAACTGTTAGAAGGAGTGTGTCCACATGGAGGTGTTCACACTGAAGTGTTAGAATGAGTGTGTCCACATGGAGGTGTGCACACTGAACTGTTAGAATGAGTGTGTCCACATGGAGGTGTGCACACTGAACTGTTAGAATGAGTGTGTCCACATGGAAGTGTGCACACTCAACTGTTAGAATGAGTGTGCCCACATGGAGGTGTGCACACTGAACTGTTAGAATGAGTGTGTCCACATGGAGGTATGAACATTGAACTGTTAGAATGAGTGTATCCCTGTGAAGGTGTGCACACTGAACTGTTAGAATGAGTGTGTCCACATGGAGGTGTGCACACTGAACTGTTAGAATGAGTGTATCCCTGTAGAGATGTGCACACTGAACTGTTAGAATGAGTGTCCACATGGAGGTGTGCACACTGAACTGTTAGAATGAGTGTGCCCACATGGAGGTGTGCACACTGAACTGTTAGAATGAGTGTGTCCACATGGAGGTGTGCACACTGAACTGTTAGAATGAGTGTGCCCACATGGAGGTTTGCACTCTGAACTGTTAGAATGAGTGTGCCCACATGGAGGTGTGAACACTAAAATGTTAGAATGAGTGTGTCCAAATGGAGGTGTGCACACTGAACTGTTAGAATGAGTGTGTCCACATGGAGGTGTGCACACTGAACTGTTAGAATGACTGTGTCCACAAGGAGGTGTGCACACTGAACTGTTAGAATGACTGTGTCCCTGTGGAGGTGTGCACACTGAACTGTTAGAATGAGTGTGTCCACATGGAGGTGTGCACACTGAACTGTTAGAATGAGTGTGTCCACATGGAGGTGTGCACACTGAACTTTTAGAATGAGTGTGCCCACATGGAAGTGTGCACACTGAACTGTTACAATATGTCCACATGGAGGTGTGCACACTGTATTGTTAGAATGAGTGTGTCCACGTGGAGGTGTGCACACTGAACTGTTAGAATGAGTGTGTCCACATGGATGTGTGTACACTGAACTGTTAGATTGAGTGTGTCCACATGGAGGTGTGCACACTGAACTGTTAGAATGAGTGTGTCCACATGCAGGTGTGCACAATGAACTGTTAAAATGAGTGTTCCCACATGGAGGTGTGCACACTGAACTGTTAGAATGAGTGTGTCTACATGGAGGTTTGCACACTGAACTGTTAGAATGAGTGTATCCCTGTGGACATGTGCACACTGAACTGTTAGAAGGAGTGTGTCCACATGGAGGTGTTCACACTGAAGTGTTAGAATGAGTGTGTCCACATGGAGGTGTGCACACTGAACTGTTAGAATGAGTGTGTCCACATGGAGGTGTGCACACTGAACTGTTAGAATGAGTGTGTCCACATGGAAGTGTGCACACTCAACTGTTAGAATGAGTGTGCCCACATGGAGGTGTGCACACTGAACTGTTAGAATGAGTGTGTCCACATGGAGGTATGAACATTGAACTGTTAGAATGAGTGTATCCCTGTGAAGGTGTGCACACTGAACTGTTAGAATGAGTGTGTCCACATGGAGGTGTGCACACTGAACTGTTAGAATGAGTGTATCCCTGTAGAGATGTGCACACTGAACTGTTAGAATGAGTGTCCACATGGAGGTGTGCACACTGAACTGTTAGAATGAGTGTGCCCACATGGAGGTGTGCACACTGAACTGTTAGAATGAGTGTGTCCACATGGAGGTGTGCACACTGAACTGTTAGAATGAGTGTGCCCACATGGAGGTTTGCACTCTGAACTGTTAGAATGAGTGTGCCCACATGGAGGTGTGAACACTAAAATGTTAGAATGAGTGTGTCCAAATGGAGGTGTGCACACTGAACTGTTAGAATGAGTGTGTCCAC
The DNA here is from genome assembly GCF_949786415.1 of Peromyscus eremicus. NCBI lineage: Eukaryota > Metazoa > Chordata > Mammalia > Rodentia > Cricetidae > Peromyscus > Peromyscus eremicus. Next base: position 219,517 of record NW_026734593.1, on the reverse strand, counting down.
ATGGAGGTGTGCACACTGAACTGTTAGAATGACTGTGTCCACAAGGAGGTGTGCACACTGAACTGTTAGAATGACTGTGTCCCTGTGGAGGTGTGCACACTGAACTGTTAGAATGAGTGTGTCCACATGGAGGTGTGCACACTGAACTGTTAGAATGAGTGTGTCCACATGGAGGTGTGCACACTGAACTTTTAGAATGAGTGTGCCCACATGGAGGTGTGCACACTGAACTGTTAGAATGACTGTGTCCACATGGAGGTGTGCACACTGAACTGTTAGAATGAGTGTTTCCACATGGAGGTGTGCACACTGAACTGTTAGAATGAGTGTGCCCACATGGAGGTGTGCACACTGAACTGTTAGAATGAGTGTGCCCACATGGTGGTGTGCACACTGTTCTGTTAGAATGAGTATGCCCACATGGAGGTGTGCACACTGAACTGTTAGAATGAGTGTGCCCACATGGAGTTGTGCACACTGAACTGTTAGAATGAGTGTGCCCACATGTTTCTGTGCACACTGAACTGTTAGAATATGTCCAAATGGAGGTGTGCACACTCTATTGTTAGAATGAGTGTGTCCACATGGAGGTGTGCACACTGAACTGTTAGAATGATTGTGTCCACATGGAACTGTGTACACTGAACTGTTAGATTGAGTGTGTCCACATGGAGGTGTGCACACTGAACTGTTAGAATGAGTGTGTCCACATGGAGGTGTGTACCCTGAACTGTTAGATTGAGTGTGTCCACATGGAAGTGTGCACACTGAACTGTTAGAATGAGTGTGCCCACATGGAGTTGTGCACACTGAACTGTTAGATTGAGTGTGTCCACATGGAGGTGTGCACACTGAACTGTTAGAATTAGTGTATCCACATGGAGGTGTGCACACTGAACTGTTAGAATGAGTGTGTCCACATGGAAGTGTGTACACTGAACTTTTAGATTGAGTGTGTCCACATGGAGGTGTGCACACTGAACTGTTAGAATGAGTGTGTCCACCTGGAGGTGTTTACACTGAACTGTTAGATTGAGAGTGTCCACATGGAAGGGTGCACACTGAACTGTTAGAATGAGTGTGTCCACATGGATGTGTGCACACTGAACTGTTAGAATGAGTGTGTCCACATGGAGGTGTGCACACTGAACTGTTAGAATATGTCCACATGGAGGTGTGCACACTGTATTGTTAGAATGAGTGTGTCCACATGGAGGTGTGCACACTGAACTGTTAGAATGAGTGTGCCCACATGGAGGTGTGCACACTGAACTGTTAGAATGAGTGTGTCCACATGGAGGTGTGCACACTGAACTGTTAGAATGAGTGTGTCCACATGGAGGTTTGCACACTGAACTGTTAGAATATGTCCACATGGAGGTGTGCACACTCTATTGTTAGAATGAGTGTGTCCACAAGTAGGTGTGCACACTGAACTGTTAGAATGTGTGTGTCCCTGTGGAGGTGTGCACACTGAACATTTAGAATGAGTGTGTCCACATGGAGTTGTGCACACTGAACTGTTAGAATGAGTGTGTCCACATGGAAGTGTGCACACTGAACTGTTAGAGTGAGTGTGCCCACATTGAGGTGTGCACACTGAACTGTTAGAATGAGTGTGTCCACATGGAGGTGTGCACACTGAACTGTTAGAATTAGTGTATCCCTGTGGAGATGTGCACACTGACCTGTTAGAATGAGTGTGTCAACATGGAGGTGTGCACACTGAACTGTTAGAATGAGTGTGTCCACATGGAGGTGTGCACACTGAACTGTTAGAATATGTCCACATGGAGGTGTGCACACTGTATTGTTAGAATGAGTGAGTCCACCTGGAGGTGTGCACACTGAACTGTTAGAATGAGTTTGCCCACATGGAGGTGTGCACACTGAACTGTTAGAATGAGTGTGTCCACATGGAGGTGTGCACACTGAACTGTTACAATGAGTGTGTCCACATGGAGGTGTGCACACTGAACTGTTAGCATGATTGTGTCCACATGGAGGTGTGCACACTGAACTGTTAGAATGAGTGTGTCCACATGTAGGTGTGCACACTGAACTGTTAGAATGAGTGTGCCCACATGGAGGTGTGCACACTGAACTGTTAGAATGAGTGTGCCCACATGGTGGTGTGCACACTGTTCTGTTAGAATGAGTATGCCCACATGGAGGTGTGCACACTGAACTGTTAGAATGAGTGTGCCCACATGGAAGTGTGCACAATGAACTGTTAGAATCTGTCCACATTGAGGTGTGCACACTGAACTGTTAGAATGAGGGTGTCAACATGTAGGTGTGCACACTGAACTGTTAGAATGAGTGTGACCACATGGAGGTGTGCACACTGAACTGTTAGAATGAGTGTGTCCACATGGAGGTGTCCACACTGAACTGTTAGAACGAGTGTGTCCACATGGAGGTGTGCACACTGAACTGTTAGAATTAGTGTATCCCTGTGGAGATGTGAACACTGAACTGTTAGAATGAATGTGTCCACATGGAGGTGTGCACACTGAACTGTTAGAATAAGTGTGTCCACATGGAGTTGTGCACACTGAACTGTTAGAATGAGTGTGCCCACATGGAGGTGTGCACACTGAAATGTTAGAATATGTCCACATGGAGGTATGCACTCTGTATTGTTAGAATGAGTGTGTCCACATGGAGTTGTGCACACTGAACTGTTAGAATGAGTGTGTCCACATGGAGGTGTGCACACTGAAATGTTAGAATATGTCCACATGGAGGTATGCACTCTGTATTGTTAGAATGAGTGTGTCCACATGGAGGTGTGCACACTGAACTGTTAGAATGAGTGTGTCCCTGTGGAGGTGTGCACACTGAACTGTTAGAATGAGTGTGTCCACATGGAGGTGTGCACACTGAACTGTAAGAATGAGTGCATCCCTGTGGAGGTGTGCACACTGAACTGTTAGAATGAGTGTGTCCACATGGAGGTGTGCACACTGAACTGTTAGAATGACTGTGTCCACATGGAGGTGTGCACACTGAACTGTTAGAATGAGTGTGCCCACATGGAGGTGTGCACACTGAACTGTTAGAATGAGTGTGCCCACATGGTGGTGTGCACACTGTTCTGTTAGAATGAGTATGCCCACATGGAGGTGTGCACACTGAACTGTTAGAATGAGTGTGCCCACATGGAGTTGTGCACACTGAACTGTTAGAATGAGTGTGTCCACATGGAGGTGTGCACACTGAACTGTTAGAATGAGTGTGCCCACATGTTTCTGTGCACACTGAACTGTTAGAATATGTCCACAAGGAGGTGTGCACACTCTATTGTTAAAATGAGTGTATACACATGGAGGTGTGCACACTGAACTGTTAGAATGAGTGTGTCCACATGGACATGTGCACACTGAACTGTTAGAATGAGTGTGTCCACATGGAGGTGTGCACACTGAATAGTTAGAATGAGTGTGTCCACATGGAGGTGTGCACACTGAACTGTTAGAATGAGTGTGCCCACATGGAGATGTGCACACTGAACTGTTAGAATGAGTGTGTCCACATGGAGGTGTGCACAATGAACTGTTAGAATGAGTTTGTCCACATGGAGGTGTGCACACTGAACTGTTAGAATGAGTGTGTCCACATGGAGGTGTGCACACTGAACTGTTAGAATGAGTGTGTCCACATGGAGGTGTGCACACTGAACTGTTAGAATGAGTGTGCCCACATGGTGGTGTGCACACTGTTCTGTTAGAATGAGTATGCCCACATGGAGGTGTGCACACTGAACTGTTAGAATGAGTGTGCCCACATGGAGGTGTGCACACTGAACTGTTAGAATCTGTCCACATTGAGGTGTGCACACTGAACTGTTAGAATGAGTGTGTCAACATGGAGGTGTGCACACTGAACTGTTAGAATGAGTGTGCCCACATGGAGGTATGCACACTGAACTGTTAGAATGAGTGTGTCCACAAGGAGGTGTGCACACTGAACTGTTAGAATGAGTGTGTCCACATGGAGGTGTGCACACTGAACTGTTAGAATTAGTGTATCCCTGTGGAGATGTGCACACTGAACTGTTAGAATGAGTGTGTCCACATGGAGGTGTGCACACTGAACTGTTAGAATGAGTGTGTCCACATGGAGGTGTGCACACTGAACTGTTAGAATATGTCCACATGGAGGTGTGCACACTGTATTGTTAGAATGAGTGTGTCCACAAGTAGGTGTGCACACTAAACTGTTAGAATGTGTGTGTCCCTGTGGAGGTGTGCACACTGAACTGTTAGAATGAGTGTGTCCACATGGAGGTGTGCACACTGAACTGTTAGAATGAGTGTATCCCTGTGGAGGTGTGCACACTGAACTGTAAGAATGAGTGTGTCCACATGGAGGTGTGCACACTGAACTGTTAGAATGAGTGTGTCCACATGGAGGTGTGCACACTGAACTGTTAGAATGAGTGTGCCCACATGGAGGTGTGCACACTGAACTGTTAGAATGAGTGTGCCCACATTGTGGTGTGCACACTCTTCTGTTAGAATGAGTATGCCCACATGGAGGTGTGCACACTGAACTGTTAGAATGAGTGTGCCCACATGGAGTTGTGCACACTGAACTGTTCGAATGAGTGTGTCCACATTGAGGTGTGCACACTGAACTTTTAGAATGAGTGTGCCCACATGTTTCTGTGCACACTGAACTGTTAGAATATGTCCACATGGAGGTGTGCACGCTCTATTGTTAGAATGAGTGTATCCACATGGAGGTGTGCACACTGAACTGTTAGAATGAGTGTGTCCACATGGAAGTGTGTACACTGAACTGTTAGATTGAGTGTGTCCACATGGAAGTGTGCACAGTGAACTGTTAGAATGAGTGTGCCCACATGGAGTTGTGCACACTGAACTGTTAGAATGAGTGTGTCCACATGGAGGTGTGCACACTCTATTGTTAGAATGAGTGTATCCACATGGAGGTGTGCACACTGAACTGTTAGAATGAGTGTGTCCACATGGAAGTGTGTACACTGAACTGTTAGATTGAGTGTGTCAACATGGAGGTGTGCACACTGAACTGTTAGAATGAGTGTGTCCACCTGGAGGTGTTTACATTGAACTGTTAGATTGAGAGTGTCCACATGGAAGTGTGCACACTGAACTGTTAGAATGAGTGTGCCCACATGGAGTTGTGCACACTGAACTGTTAGAATGAGTGTGTCCACATGGAGGTGTGCACACTCTATTGTTAGAATGAGTGTGTCCACATGGAGGTGTGCACACTGAACTGTTAGAATATGTCCACATGGAGGTGTGCACACTGTTTGTTAGAATGAGTGTGTCCACATGGAGGTGTGCACACTGAACTGTTAGAATGAGTGTGTCCACATGGAGGTGTGCACACTGAACTGTTAGAATTAGTGTATCCCTGTGGAGATGTGCACACTGAACTGTTAGAATGAGTGTGTCCACATGGAGGTGTGCACACTGAACTGTTAGAATGAGTGTGTCTACATGGAGGTTTGCACACTGAACTGTTAGAATATGTCCATATGGAGGTGTGCACACTGTATTGTTAGAATGAGTGTGTCCACAAGTAGGTGTGCACACTGAACTGTTAGAATGTGTGTGTCCCTGTGGAGGTGTGCACACTGAACTTTTAGAATGAGTGTGTCCACGTGGAGGTGTGCACACTGAACTGTTAGAATGAGTGTATCCCTGTGGAGGTATGCACACTGAACTGTAAGAATGAGTGTGTCCACATGGAGGTGTGCACACTGAACTGTTAGAATGAGTGTGTCCACATGGAGGTGTGCACACTGAACTGTTAGAATGAGTGTGCCCACATGGAGGTGTGCACACTGAACTGTTAGAATGAGTGTGCCCACATGGTGGTGTGCACACTGTTCTGTTAGAATGAGTATGCCCACATGGAGGTGTGCACACTGAACTGTTAGAATGAGTGTGCCCACATGGAGTTGTGCACACTGAACTGTTAGAATGAGTGTGTCCACATTGAGGTGTGCACACTGAACTTTTAGAATGAGTGTGCCCACATGTTTCTGTGCACACTGAACTGTTAGAATATGTCTACATGCAGGTGTGCACACTCTATTGTTAGAATGAGTGTATCCACATGGAGGTGTGCACACTGAACTGTTAGAATGAGTGTGTCCACATGGAAGTGTGTACACTGAACTGTTAGATTGAGTGTGTCCACATGGAGGTGTGCACACTGAACTGTTAGAATGAGTGTGTCCACATGGAGGTGTGTACACTGAACTGTTAGATTGAGTGTGTCCACATGGAAGTGTGCACACTGAACTGTTAGAATGAGTGTGCCCACATGGAGTTGTGCACACTGAACTGTTAGAATGAATGTGTCCACATGGAGGTGTGCACACTGAACTGTTAGAATTAGTGTATCCCTGTGGAGATGTGCACACTGAACTGTTAGAATGAGTGTGTCCACATGGAGGTGTGCACACTGAACTGTTAGAATGAGTGTGTCCACATGGAGGTGTGCACACTGAACTGTCAGAATATGTCCACATGGAGGTGTGCACACTGTATTGTTAGAATGAGTGTGTCCACATGGAGGTGTGCACACTGAACTGTTAGAATGAGTGTGTCCACATGGAGGTGTGCACAGTGAACTGTTAGAATGAGTGTGTCCACATGGAGGTGTCCACACTGAACTGTTAGAATGAGTGTGTCCACATGGAGGTGTGAACACTGAACTGTTAGAATGAGTGTGCCCGAATGGAGATGTGCACACTGAACTGATAGAATGAATGTGTCCACATGGAGGTGTGCACACTGAACTGTTAGATTGAGTGTGTCCCTGTGGAAGTGTGCACACTGAACTGTTAGAATGAGTGTGTCCACATGGAGGTGTGCACACTGTATTGTTAGAATGAGTGTGTCCACATGGAGGTGTGGACACTGAACTGTTAGAATGAGTGTGTCCACATGGAAATGTGTACACTGAACTGTTAGATTGAGTGTGTCAACATGGATTTGTGCACACTGAACTGTTAGAATGAGTGTGTCCACATGGAAGTGTGCACACTGAACTGTTAGAGTGAGTGTGCCCACATTGAGGTGTGCACACTGAACTGTTAGAATGAGTGTGTCCACATGGAGGTGTGCACACTGAACTGTTAGAATTAGTGTATCCCTGTGGAGATGTGCACACTGACCTGTTAGAATGAGTGTGTCCACATGGAGGTGTGCACACTGAACTGTTAGAATGAGTGTGTCCACATGGAGGTGTGCACACTGAACTGTTAGAATATGTCCACATGGAAGTGTGCACACTGTATTGATAGAATGAGTGTGTCCACATGGAGGTGTGCACACTGAACTGTTAGAATGAGTGTGTCCACATGGAGGTGTGCACCCTGAACTGTTAGAATGAGTGTGTGCACATGGAGGTGTGCACACTGAACTGTTAGAATGAGTGTGTCCACATGGAGTTGTGCACACTGAACTGTTAGAATGAGTGTGTCCACATGGAGGTGTGCACACTGAACTGTTATAATGAGTGTGCCCACATGGAGGTGTGCACACTGAACTGTTAGAATGAGTGTGTCCACATGGAGGTGTGCACACTGAACTGTTAGAATGAGTGTGTCCCTGTGGATGTGTGCACACTGAACTGTTAGAATGAGTGTGTCCGCATGGAGGTGTGCACACTGTATTGTTAGAATGAGTGTATCCACATGGAGGTGTGCACACTGAACTGTTAGAATGAGTGTGTCCACATGGAGGGGTGTACACTGAACTGTTAGATTGTGTGTGTCCACATAGAGGTGTGCACACTGAACTGTTAGAATGAGTGTGTCCACATGGAAGTGTGCACACTGAACTGTTAGAATGAGTGTGCCCACATGGAGGTGTGCACACTGAACTGTTAGAATGAGTGTGTCCACATGGAGTTGTGCACACTGAACTATTAGAATATGTCCACATGGAGGTGTGCACACTGTATTGTTAGAATAAGTGTGTCCACCTGGAGGTGTGCACACTGAACTGTTAGAATGAGTGTGTCCACATGGAGGTGTGGACACTGAACTGTTAGAATGAGTGTGTCCACATGGAAATGTGTACACTGAACTGTTAGATTGAGTGTGTCCACATGGAGTTGTGCACACTGAACTGTTAGAATGAGTGTGTCCACATGGAAGTGTGCACACTGAACTGTTAGAGTGAGTGTGCCCACATTGAGGTGTGCACACTGAACTGTTAGAATGAGTGTGTCCACATCGAGGTGTGCACACTGAACTGTTAGAATTAGTGTATCCCTGTGGAGATGTGCACACTGACCTGTTAGAATGAGTGTGTCCACATGGAGGTGTGCACACTGAACTGTTAGAATGAGTGTGTCCACATGGAGGTGTGCACACTGAACTGTTAGAATATGTCCACATGGAAGTGTGCACACTGTATTGTTAGAATGAGTGTGTCCACATGGAGGTGTGCACACTGAACTGTTAGAATGAGTGTGTACACATGGAGGTGTGCACCCTGAACTGTTAGAATGAGTGTGTCCACATGGAGGTGTGCACACTGAACTGTTAGAATGAGTGTGTCCACATGGAGTTGTGCACACTGAACTGTTAGAATGAGTGTGTCCACATGGAGGTGTGCACACTGAACTGTTATAATGAGTGTGCCCCCATGGAGGTGTGCACACTGAACTGTTAGAATGAGTGTGCCCACATGGTGGTGTGCACACTGTTCTGTTAGAATGAGTATGCCCACATGGAGGTGTGCACACTGAACTGTTAGAATGAGTGTGCCCACATGGAGGTGTGCACACTGAACTGTTAGAATCTGTCCACATGGAGGTGTGCACACTGAACTGTTAGAATGAGTGTGTCAACATGGAGGTGTGCACACTGAACTGTTAGAATGAGTGTGCCCACATGGAGGTATGCACACTGAACTGTTAGAATGAGTGTGTCCACATGGAGGTGTGCACACTGAACTGTTAGAATGAGTGTGTCCACATGGAGGTGTGCACACTGAACTGTTAGAATTAGTGTATCCCTGTGGAGATGTGCACACTGAACTGTTAGAATGAGTGTGTCCACATGGAGGTGTGCACACTGAACTGTTAGAATGAGTGTGTCCACATGGAGGTGTGCACACTGAACTGTTAGAATATGTCCACATGGAGGTGTGCACACTGTATTGTTAGAATGAGTGTGTCCACATGTAGGTGTGCACACTAAACTGTTAGAATGTGTGTGTCCCTGTGGAGGTGTGCACACTGAACTGTTAGAATGAGTGTGTCCACATGGAGGTGTGCACACTGAACTGTTAGAATGAGTGTATCCCTGTGGAGGTGTGCACACTGAACTGTAAGAATGAGTGTGTCCACATGGAGGTGTGCACACTGAACTGTTAGAATGAGTGTGTCCACATGGAGTTCTGCACACTGAACTGTTAGAATGAGTGTGCCCACATGGAGGTGTGCACACTGAACTGTTAGAATGAGTGTGCCCACATGGTGGTGTGCACACTCTTCTGTTAGAATGAGTATGCCCACATGGAGGTGTGCACACTGAACTGTTAGAATGAGTGTGCACACATGGAGTTGTGCACACTGAACTGTTAGAATGAGTGTGTCCACATTGAGGTGTGCACACTGAACTTTTAGAATGAGTGTGCCCACATGTTTCTGTGCACACTGAACTGTTAGAATATGTCCACATGGAGGTGTGCACGCTCTATTGTTAGAATGAGTGTATCCACATGGAGGTGTGCACACTGAACTGTTAGAATGAGTGTGTCCACATGGAAGTGTGTACACTGAACTGTTAGATTGAGTGTGTCCACATGGAAGTGTGCACAGTGAACTGTTAGAATGAGTGTGCCCACATGGAGTTGTGCACACTGAACTGTTAGAATGAGTGTGTCCACATGGAGGTGTGCACACTGAACTGTTAGAATGAGTGTGTCCCTGTGGAAGTGTGCACACTGAACTGTTAGAATGAGTGTGTCCACATGGAGGTGTGCACACTGTATTGTTAGAATGAGTGTGTCCACATGGAGGTGTGGACACTGAACTGTTAGAATGAGTGTGTCCACATGGAAATGTGTACACTGAACTGTTAGATTGAGTGTGTCAACATGGATTTGTGCACACTGAACTGTTAGAATGAGTGTGTCCACATGGAAGTGTGCACACTGAACTGTTAGAGTGAGTGTGCCCACATTGAGGTGTGCACACTGAACTGTTAGAATGAGTGTGTCCACATGGAGGTGTGCACACTGAACTGTTAGAATTAGTGTATCCCTGTGGAGATGTGCACACTGACCTGTTAGAATGAGTGTGTCCACATGGAGGTGTGCACACTGAACTGTTAGAATGAGTGTGTCCACATGGAGGTGTGCACACTGAACTGTTAGAATATGTCCACATGGAAGTGTGCACACTGTATTGTTAGAATGAGTGTGTCCACATGGAGGTGTGCACACTGAATTGTTAGAATGAGTGTGTCCACATGGAGGTGTGCACCCTGAACTGTTAGAATGAGTGTGTGCACATGGAGGTGTGCACACTGAACTGTTAGAATGAGTGTGTCCACATGGAGTTGTGCACACTGAACTGTTAGAATGAGTGTGTCCACATGGAGGTGTGCACACTGAACTGTTATAATGAGTGTGCCCACATGGAGGTGTGCACACTGAACTGTTAGAATGAGTGTGTCCACATGGAGGTGTGCACACTGAACTGTTAGAATGAGTGTGTCCCTGTGGATGTGTGCACACTGAACTGTTAGAATGAGTGTGTCCGCATGGAGGTGTGCACACTGTATTGTTAGAATGAGTGTATCCACATGGAGGTGTGCACACTGAACTGTTAGAATGAGTGTGTCCACATGGAGGGGTGTACACTGAACTGTTAGATTGTGTGTGTCCACATAGAGGTGTGCACACTGAACTGTTAGAATGAGTGTGTCCACATGGAAGTGTGCACACTGAACTGTTAGAATGAGTGTGCCCACATGGAGGTGTGCACACTGAACTGTTAGAATGAGTGTGTCCACATGGAGGTGTGCACACTGAACTATTAGAATATGTCCACATGGAGGTGTGCACACTGTATTGTTAGAATGAGTGTGTCCACCTGGAGGTGTGCACACTGAACTGTTAGAATGAGTGTGTCCACATGGAGGTGTGGACACTGAACTGTTAGAATGAGTGTGTCCACATGGAAATGTGTACACTGAACTGTTAGATTGAGTGTGTCCACATGGAGTTGTGCACACTGAACTGTTAGAATGAGTGTGTCCACATGGAAGTGTGCACACTGAACTGTTAGAGTGAGTGTGCCCACATTGAGGTGTGCACACTGAACTGTTAGAATGAGTGTGTCCACATCGAGGTGTGCACACTGAACTGTTAGAATTAGTGTATCCCTGTGGAGATGTGCACACTGACCTGTTAGAATGAGTGTGTCCACATGGAGGTGTGCACACTGAACTGTTAGAATGAGTGTGTCCACATGGAGGTGTGCACACTGAACTGTTAGAATATGTCCACATGGAAGTGTGCACACTGTATTGTTAGAATGAGTGTGTCCACATGGAGGTGTGCACACTGAACTGTTAGAATGAGTGTGCACACATGGAGGTGTGCACCCTGAACTGTTAGAATGAGTGTGTCCACATGGAGGTGTGCACACTGAACTATTAGAATGAGTGTGTCCACATGGAGGTGTGCACACTGAACTGTTAGAATGAGTGTGTCCACATGGAGGTGTGCACACTGAACTGTTATAATGAGTGTGCCCCCATGGAGGTGTGCACACTGAACTGTTAGAATGAGTGTGCCCACATGGTGGTGTGCACACTGTTCTGTTAGAATGAGTATGCCCACATGGAGGTGTGCACACTGAACTGTTAGAATGAGTGTGCCCACATGGAGGTGTGCACACTGAACTGTTAGAATCTGTCCACATGGAGGTGTGCACACTGAACTGTTAGAATGAGTGTGTCAACATGGAGGTGTGCACACTGAACTGTTAGAATGAGTGTGCCCACATGGAGGTATGCACACTGAACTGTTAGAATGAGTGTGTCCACATGGAGGTGTGCACACTGAACTGTTAGAATGAGTGTGTCCACATGGAGGTGTGCACACTGAACTGTTAGAATTAGTGTATCCCTGTGGAGATGTGCACACTGAACTGTTAGAATGAGTGTGTCCACATGGAGGTGTGCACACTGAACTGTTAGAATGAGTGTGTCCACATGGAGGTGTGCACACTGAACTGTTAGAATATGTCCACATGGAGGTGTGCACACTGTATTGTTAGAATGAGTGTGTCCACATGTAGGTGTGCACACTAAACTGTTAGAATGTGTGTGTCCCTGTGGAGGTGTGCACACTGAACTGTTAGAATGAGTGTGTCCACATGGAGGTGTGCACACTGAACTGTTAGAATGAGTGTATCCCTGTGGAGGTGTGCACACTGAACTGTAAGAATGAGTGTGTCCACATGGAGGTGTGCACACTGAACTGTTAGAATGAGTGTGTCCACATGGAGTTGTGCACACTGAACTGTTAGAATGAGTGTGCCCACATGGAGGTGTGCACACTGAACTGTTAGAATGAGTGTGCCCACATGGTGGTGTGCACACTCTTCTGTTAGAATGAGTATGCCCACATGGAGGTGTGCACACTGAACTGTTAGAATGAGTGTGCCCACATGGAGTTGTGCACACTGAACTGTTAGAATGAGTGTGTCCACATTGAGGTGTGCACACTGAACTTTTAGAATGAGTGTGCCCACATGTTTCTGTGCACACTGAACTGTTAGAATATGTCCACATGGAGGTGTGCACGCTCTATTGTTAGAATGAGTGTATCCACATGGAGGTGTGCACACTGAACTGTTAGAATGAGTGTGTCCACATGGAAGTGTGTACACTGAACTGTTAGATTGAGTGTGTCCACATGGAAGTGTGCACAGTGAACTGTTAGAATGAGTGTGCCCACATGGAGTTGTGCACACTGAACTGTTAGAATGAGTGTGTCCACATGGAGGTGTGCACACTCTATTGTTAGAATGAGTGTATCCACATGGAGGTGTGCACACTGAACTGTTAGAATGAGTGTGTCCACATGGAAGTGTGTACACTGAACTGTTAGATTGAGTGTGTCAACATGGAGGTGTGCACACTGAAGTGTTAGAATGAGTGTGTCCACCTGGAGGTGTTTACATTGAACTGTTAGATTGAGAGTGTCCACATGGAAGTGTGCACACTGAACTGTTAGAATGAGTGTGCCCACATGGAGTTGTGCACACTGAACTGTTAGAATGAGTGTGTCCACATGGAGGTGTGCACACTCTATTGTTAGAATGAGTGTATCCACATGGAGGTGTGCACATTGAACTGTTAGAATGAGTGTGTCCACATGGAAGTGTGTACACTGAACTGTTAGATTGAGTGTGTCCACATGGAGGTGTGCACACTGAACTGTTAGAATATGTCCACATGGAGGTGTGCACACTGTTTGTTAGAATGAGTGTGTCCACATGGAGGTGTGCACACTGAACTGTTAGAATGAGTGTGTCCACATGGAGGTGTGCACACTGAACTGTTAGAATTAGTGTATCCCTGTGGAGATGTGCACACTGAACTGTTAGAATGAGTGTGTCCACATGGAGGTGTGCACACTGAACTGTTAGAATGAGTGTGTCCACATGGAGGTTTGCACACTGAACTGTTAGAATATGTCCATATGGAGGTGTGCACACTGTATTGTTAGAATGAGTGTGTCCACAAGTAGGTGTGCACACTGAACTGTTAGAATGTGTGTGTCCCTGTGGAGGTGTGCACACTGAACTTTTAGAATGAGTGTGTCCACGTGGAGGTGTGCACACTGAACTGTTAGAATGAGTGTATCCCTGTGGAGGTATGCACACTGAACTGTAAGAATGAGTGTGTCCACATGGAGGTGTGCACACTGAACTGTTAGAATGAGTGTGTCCACATGGAGGTGTGTACACTGAACTGTTAGAATGAGTGTGCCCACATGGAGGTGTGCACACTGAACTGTTAGAATGAGTGTGTCCACATGGAGGTGTGCACACTGAACTGTTAGAATGAGTGTGCCCACATGGAGGTGTGCACACTGAACTGTTAGAATGAGTGTGCCCACATGGTGGTGTGCACACTGTTCTGTTAGAATGAGTATGCCCACATGGAGGTGTGCACACTGAACTGTTAGAATGAGTGTGCCCACATGGAGTTGTGCACACTGAACTGTTAGAATGAGTGTGTCCACATTGAGGTGTGCACACTGAACTTTTAGAATGAGTGTGCCCACATGTTTCTGTGCACACTGAACTGTTAGAATATGTCTACATGCAGGTGTGCACACTCTATTGTTAGAATGAGTGTATCCACATGGAGGTGTGCACACTGAACTGTTAGAATGAGTGTGTCCACATGGAAGTGTGTACACTGAACTGTTAGATTGAGTGTGTCCACATGGAGGTGTGCACACTGAACTGTTAGAATGAGTGTGTCCACATGGAGGTGTGTACACTGAACTGTTAGATTGAGTGTGTCCACATGGAAGTGTGCACACTGAACTGTTAGAATGAGTGTGCCCACATGGAGTTGTGCACACTGAACTGTTAGAATGAATGTGTCCACATGGAGGTGTGCACACTGAACTGTTAGAATTAGTGTATCCCTGTGGAGATGTGCACACTGAACTGTTAGAATGAGTGTGTCCACATGGAGGTGTGCACACTGAACTGTTAGAATGAGTGTGTCCACATGGAGGTGTGCACACTGAACTGTTAGAATATGTCCACATGGAGGTGTGCACACTGTATTGTTAGAATGAGTGTGTCCACATGGAGGTGTGCACACTGAACTGTTAGAATGAGTGTGTCCACATGGAGGTGTGCACAGTGAACTGTTAGAATGAGTGTGTCCACATGGAGTTGTCCACACTGAACTGTTAGAATGAGTGTGTCCACATGGAGGTGTGAACACTGAACTGTTAGAATGAGTGTGCCCGAAT
Organism: Peromyscus eremicus; assembly: GCF_949786415.1. Lineage (NCBI taxonomy): Eukaryota > Metazoa > Chordata > Mammalia > Rodentia > Cricetidae > Peromyscus > Peromyscus eremicus. The sequence continues at coordinate 204,479 of NW_026734593.1, read as the reverse complement.
GGAGATGTGCACACTGAACTGTTAGAATGAGTGTGTCCACATGGAGGTGTGCACACTGAACTGTTAGAATGCGTGTGTCCCTGTGGAAGTGTGCACACTGAACTGTTAGAATGAGTGTGTCCACATGGAGGTGTGCACACTGTATTGTTAGAATGAGTGTGTCCACATGGAGGTGTGGACACTGAACTGTTAGAATGAGTGTGTCCACATGGAAATGTGTACACTGAACTGTTAGATTGAGTGTGTCAACATGGATTTGTGCACACTGAACTGTTAGAATGAGTGTGTCCACATGGAAGTGTGCACACTGAACTGTTAGAGTGAGTGTGCCCACATTGAGGTGTGCACACTGAACTGTTAGAATGAGTGTGTCCACATGGAGGTGTGCACACTGAACTGTTAGAATTAGTGTATCCCTGTGGAGATGTGCACACTGACCTGTTAGAATGAGTGTGTCCACATGGAGGTGTGCACACTGAACTGTTAGAATGAGTGTGTCCACATGGAGGTGTGCACACTGAACTGTTAGAATATGTCCACATGGAAGTGTGCACACTGTATTGTTAGACTGAGTGTGTCCACATGGAGGTGTGCACACTGAACTGTTAGAATGAGTGTGTCCACATGGAGGTGTGCACCCTCAACTGTTAGAATGAGTGTGTGCACATGGAGGTGTGCACACTGAACTGTTAGAATGAGTGTGTCCACATGGAGTTGTGCACACTGAACTGTTAGAATGAGTGTGTCCACATGGAGGTGTGCACACTGAACTGTTATAATGAGTGTGCCCACATGGAGGTGTGCACACTGAACTGTTAGAATGAGTGTGTCCACATGGAGGTGTGCACACTGAACTGTTAGAATGAGTGTGTCCCTGTGGATGTGTGCACACTGAACTGTTAGAATGAGTGTGTCCGCATGGAGGTGTGCACACTGTATTGTTAGAATGAGTGTATCCACATGGAGGTGTGCACACTGAACTGTTAGAATGAGTGTGTCCACATGGAGTGGTGTACACTGAACTGTTAGATTGTGTGTGTCCACATAGAGGTGTGCACACTGAACTGTTAGAATGAGTGTGTCCACATGGAAGTGTGCACACTGAACTGTTAGAATGAGTGTGCCCACATGGAGGTGTGCACACTGAACTGTTAGAATGAGTGTGTCCACATGGAGGTGTGCACACTGAACTATTAGAATATGTCCACATGGAGGTGTGCACACTGTATTGTTAGAATGAGTGTGTCCACCTGGAGGTGTGCACACTGAACTGTTAGAATGAGTGTGTCCACATGGAGGTGTGGACACTGAACTGTTAGAATGAGTGTGTCCACATGGAAATGTGTACACTGAACTGTTAGATTGAGTGTGTCCACATGGAGTTGTGCACACTGAACTGTTAGAATGAGTGTGTCCACATGGAAGTGTGCACACTGAACTGTTAGAGTGAGTGTGCCCACATTGAGGTGTGCACACTGAACTGTTAGAATGAGTGTGTCCACATCGAGGTGTGCACACTGAACTGTTAGAATTAGTGTATCCCTGTGGAGATGTGCACACTGACCTGTTAGAATGAGTGTGTCCACATGGAGGTGTGCACACTGAACTGTTAGAATGAGTGTGTCCACATGGAGGTGTGCACACTGAACTGTTAGAATATGTCCACATGGAAGTGTGCACACTGTATTGTTAGAATGAGTGTGTCCACATGGAGGTGTGCACACTGAACTGTTAGAATGAGTGTGTCCACATGGAGGTGTGCACCCTGAACTGTTAGAATGAGTGTGTGCACATGGAGGTGTGCACACTGAACTGTTAGAATGAGTGTGTCCACATGGAGTTGTGCACACTGAACTGTTAGAATGAGTGTGTCCACATGGAGGTGTGCACACTGAACTGTTATAATGAGTGTGCCCCCATGGAGGTGTGCACACTGAACTGTTAGAATGAGTGTGCCCACATGGTGGTGTGCACACTGTTCTGTTAGAATGAGTATGCCCACATGGAGGTGTGCACACTGAACTGTTAGAATGAGTGTGCCCACATGGAGGTGTGCACACTGAACTGTTAGAATCTGTCCACATGGAGGTGTGCACACTGAACTGTTAGAATGAGTGTGTCAACATGGAGGTGTGCACACTGAACTGTTAGAATGAGTGTGCCCACATGGAGGTATGCACACTGAACTGTTAGAATGAGTGTGTCCACATGGAGGTGTGCACACTGAACTGTTAGAATGAGTGTGTCCACATGGAGGTGTGCACACTGAACTGTTAGAATTAGTGTATCCCTGTGGAGATGTGCACACTGAACTGTTAGAATGAGTGTGTCCACATGGAGGTGTGCACACTGAACTGTTAGAATGAGTGTGTCCACATGGAGGTGTGCACACTGAACTGTTAGAATATGTCCACATGGAGGTGTGCACACTGTATTGTTAGAATGAGTGTGTCCACATGTAGGTGTGCACACTAAACTGTTAGAATGTGTGTGTCCCTGTGGAGGTGTGCACACTGAACTGTTAGAATGAGTGTGTCCACATGGAGGTGTGCACACTGAACTGTTAGATTGATTGTGTCCACATGGAGGTGTGCACACTGAACTGTTAGAATGAGTGTGTCCCTGTGGATGTGTGCACACTGAAATGTTAGAATGAGTGTGTCCACATGGATGTGTGCACACTGAAGTGTTAGAATTTATCCACATGGAGGTGTGCACACTGAACTGTTAGAATGAGTGTGTCCACATGGAGGTGTGCACACTGAACGGTTAGAATGAGTGTGTCCACATGGAGGTGTGCACACTGAACTGTTAGAATGAGTGTGTCCACATGGAGGTGTGCACACTGAACTGTTAGAATGAGTGTATCCCTGTGGAGGTGTGCACACTGAACTGTAAGAATGAGTGTGTCCACATGGAGGTGTGCACACTGAACTGTTAGAATGAGTGTGTCCACATGGAGTTGTGCACACTGAACTGTTAGAATGAGTGTGCCCACATGGAGGTGTGCACACTGAACTGTTAGAATGAGTGTGCCCACATGGTGGTGTGCACACTCTTCTGTTAGAATGAGTATGCCCACATGGAGGTGTGCACACTGAACTGTTAGAATGAGTGTGCCCACATGGAGTTGTGCACACTGAACTGTTAGAATGAGTGTGTCCACATTGAGGTGTGCACACTGAACTTTTAGAATGAGTGTGCCCACATGTTTCTGTGCACACTGAACTGTTAGAATATGTCCACATGGAGGTGTGCACGCTCTATTGTTAGAATGAGTGTATCCACATGGAGGTGTGCACACTGAACTGTTAGAATGAGTGTGTCCACATGGAAGTGTGTACACTGAACTGTTAGATTGAGTGTGTCCACATGGAGGTGTGCACACTGAACTGTTAGAATGAGTGTGTCCACATGGAGGTGTGTACACTGAACTGTTAGATTGAGTGTGTCCACATGGAAGTGTGCACACTGAACTGTTAGAATGAGTGTGCCCACATGGAGTTGTGCACACTGAACTGTTAGAATGAGTGTGTCCACATGGAGGTGTGCACACTCTATTGTTAGAATGAGTGTATCCACATGGAGGTGTGCACACTGAACTGTTAGAATGAGTGTGTCCACATGGAAGTGTGTACACTGAACTGTTAGATTGAGTGTGTCCACATGGAGGTGTGCACACTGAACTGTTAGAATGAGTGTGTCCACCTGGAGGTGTTTACACTGAACTGTTAGATTGAGAGTGTCCACATGGAAGTGTGCACACTGAACTGTTAGAATGAGTGTGCCCACATGGAGTTGTGCACACTGAACTGTTAGAATGAGTGTGTCCACATGGAGGTGTGCACACGGAACTGTTAGCATTAGTGTATCCCTGTGGAGATGTGCACTCTGAACTGTTTGAATGAGTGTGTCCACATGGATGTGTGCACACTGAACTGTTAAAATGAGTGTGTGCACATGGAGATGTGCACACTGAACTGTTAGAATATGTCCACATGGAGGTGTGCACACTGTATTGTTAGAATGAGTGTGTCCACATGGAGGTGTGCACACTGAACTGTTAGAATGAGTGTGTCCACATGGAGGTGTGTACACTGAACTGTTAGATTGAGTGTGTCCACATGGAAGTGTGCACACTGAACTGTTAGAATGAGTGTGCCCACATGGAGTTGTGCACACTGAACTGTTAGCATGAGTTGTCCACATGGAGTTGTGCACACTGAACTGTTAGAATATGTCCACATGGAGGTGTGCACACTCTATTGTTAGAATGAGTGTGTCCACAAGTAGGTGTGCACACTGAACTGTTAGAATGTGTGTGTCCCTGTGGAGGTGTGCACACTGAACTTTTAGAATGAGTGTGTCCACATGGAGGTGTGCACACTGAACTGTTAGAATGAGTGTGTCCACATGGAGGTGTGCACACTGAACTGTTAGAATGAGTGTATCCCTGTGGAGGTGTGCACACTGAACTGTAAGAATGAGTGTGTCCACATGGAGGTGTGCACACTGAACTGTTAGAATGAGTGTGTCCACATGGAGTTGTGCACACTGAACTGTTAGAATGAGTGTGCCCACATGGAGGTGTGCACACTGAACTGTTAGAATGAGTGTGCCCACATGGAGGTGTGCACACTGAACTGTTAGAATGAGTGTGTCCACATGGAGGTGTGCACACTGAACTGTTAGAATGAGTGTATCCCTGTGGAGGTGTGCACACTGAACTGTAAGAATGAGTGTGTCCACATGGAGGTGTGCACACTGAACTGTTAGAATGAGTGTGTCCACATGGAGTTGTGCACACTGAACTGTTAGAATGAGTGTGCCCACATGGAGTTGTGCACACTGAACTGTTAGAATGAGTGTGTCCACATGGAGGTGTGCACACTCTATTGTTAGAATGAGTGTATCCACATGGAGGTGTGCACACTGAACTGTTAGAATGAGTGTGTCCACATGGAAGTGTGTACACTGAACTGTTAGATTGAGTGTGTCCACATGGAGGTGTGCACACTGAACTGTTAGAATGAGTGTGTCCACCTGGAGGTGTTTACACTGAACTGTTAGATTGAGAGTGTCCACATGGAAGTGTGCACACTGAACTGTTAGAATGAGTGTGCCCACATGGAGTTGTGCACACTGAACTGTTAGAATGAGTGTGTCCACATGGAGGTGTGCACACGGAACTGTTAGCATTAGTGTATCCCTGTGGAGATGTGCACTCTGAACTGTTTGAATGAGTGTGTCCACATGGATGTGTGCACACTGAACTGTTAAAATGAGTGTGTGCACATGGAGATGTGCACACTGAACTGTTAGAATATGTCCACATGGAGGTGTGCACACTGTATTGTTAGAATGAGTGTGTCCACATGGAGGTGTGCACACTGAACTGTTAGAATGAGTGTGTCCACATGGAGGTGTGCACACTGAACTGTTAGAATTAGTGTATCCCTGTGGAGATGTGCACACTGAACTTTTAGAATGATTGTGTCCACATGGATGTTTGCACACTGAACTGTTAGAATATGTCCACATGGAGGTGTGCACACTCTATTGTTAGAATGAGTGTGTCCACAAGTAGGTGTGCACACTGAACTGTTAGAATGAGTGTGTCCCTGTGGAGGTGTGCACACTGAACTGTTAGAATGAGTGTGTCCACATGGAGGTGTGCACACTGAACTGTTAGAATGAGTGTATCCCTGTGGAGGTGTGCACACTGAACTGTTAGAATGAGTGTGTCCACATGGAGGTGTGCACACTGAACTGTTAGAATGAGTGTGTCCACATGGAAGTGTGCACACTGAACTGTTAGAATGAGTGTGCCCACATGGAGGTTTGCACATTGAACTGTTAGAATGAGTGTGTCCACATGGAGGTGTGCACACTGAACTGTTCGAATATGTCCACATGGAGGTGTGCACACTGTATTGTTAGAATGAGTGTGTCCACCTGGAGGTGTGCACACTGAACTTGTAGAATGAGTGTGTCGACATGGAGGTGTGCACACTGAACTGTTAGAATGAGTGTGTCCACATGGAGGTGTGAACACTGAACTGTTAGAATGAGTGTGTCCACATGGAGGTGTGCACACTGAACTGTTAGAATGATTGTGCCCACATGGAGGTGTGCACACTGAACTGTTAGAATGAGTGTGCCCACATGGAGGTGTGCACACTGAACTGTTAGAATGAGTGTGTCCACATTGAGGTGTGCACACTGAACTGTTAGAATGAGTGTGTCCACATGGAGGTGTGCACACTGAACTGTTAGCATGATTGTGCCCACATGGAGGTATGCACACTGAATTGTTAGAATGAGTGTGTCCACATGGAGGTGTGCACACTGAACTGTTAGAATGAGTGTATCCCTGTGGAGGTGTGTACACTGAACTGTTAGAATGAGTGTGTCCCTGTGGAGGTGTGCACACTGAACTGTTAGAATGAGTGTGTCCACATGGAGGTGTGCACACTGAACTGTTAGAATGAGTGTATCCCTGTGGAGGTGTGCACACTGAACTGTTAGAATGAGTGTGTCCACATGGAGGTGTGCACACTGAACTGTTAGAATGACTGTGTCCACATGGAGGTGTGCACACTGAACTGTTATCTTGAGTGTGTCCACATGGAGGTGTGCACACTGAACTGTTAGAATGAGTGTGTCCACATGGAGGTGTGCACACTGAACTGTTAGAATGACTGTGTCCCTGTGGAGGTGTGCACACTGAACTGTTAGAATGAGTGTGTCCACATGGAGGTGTGCACACTGAACTGTTAGAATGAGTGTGTCCACATGGAGGTGTGCACACTGAACTTTTAGAATGAGTGTGCCCACATGGAAGTGTGCACACTGAACTGTTACAATATGTCCACATGGAGGTGTGCACACTGTATTGTTAGAATGAGTGTGTCCACGTGGAGGTGTGCACACTGAACTGTTAGAATGAGTGTGTCCACATGGATGTGTGTACACTGAACTGTTAGATTGAGTGTGTCCACATGGAGGTGTGCACACTGAACTGTTAGAATGAGTGTGTCCACATGCAGGTGTGCACAATGAACTGTTAAAATGAGTGTTCCCACATGGAGGTGTGCACACTGAACTGTTAGAATGAGTGTGTCTACATGGAGGTTTGCACACTGAACTGTTAGAATGAGTGTATCCCTGTGGACATGTGCACACTGAACTGTTAGAAGGAGTGTGTCCACATGGAGGTGTTCACACTGAAGTGTTAGAATGAGTGTGTCCACATGGAGGTGTGCACACTGAACTGTTAGAATGAGTGTGTCCACATGGAGGTGTGCACACTGAACTGTTAGAATGAGTGTGTCCACATGGAAGTGTGCACACTCAACTGTTAGAATGAGTGTGCCCACATGGAGGTGTGCACACTGAACTGTTAGAATGAGTGTGTCCACATGGAGGTATGAACATTGAACTGTTAGAATGAGTGTATCCCTGTGAAGGTGTGCACACTGAACTGTTAGAATGAGTGTGTCCACATGGAGGTGTGCACACTGAACTGTTAGAATGAGTGTATCCCTGTAGAGATGTGCACACTGAACTGTTAGAATGAGTGTCCACATGGAGGTGTGCACACTGAACTGTTAGAATGAGTGTGCCCACATGGAGGTGTGCACACTGAACTGTTAGAATGAGTGTGTCCACATGGAGGTGTGCACACTGAACTGTTAGAATGAGTGTGCCCACATGGAGGTTTGCACTCTGAACTGTTAGAATGAGTGTGCCCACATGGAGGTGTGAACACTAAAATGTTAGAATGAGTGTGTCCAAATGGAGGTGTGCACACTGAACTGTTAGAATGAGTGTGTCCACATGGAGGTGTGCACACTGAACTGTTAGAATGACTGTGTCCACAAGGAGGTGTGCACACTGAACTGTTAGAATGACTGTGTCCCTGTGGAGGTGTGCACACTGAACTGTTAGAATGAGTGTGTCCACATGGAGGTGTGCACACTGAACTGTTAGAATGAGTGTGTCCACATGGAGGTGTGCACACTGAACTTTTAGAATGAGTGTGCCCACATGGAGGTGTGCACACTGAACTGTTAGAATGACTGTGTCCACATGGAGGTGTGCACACTGAACTGTTAGAATGAGTGTTTCCACATGGAGGTGTGCACACTGAACTGTTAGAATGAGTGTGCCCACATGGAGGTGTGCACACTGAACTGTTAGAATGAGTGTGCCCACATGGTGGTGTGCACACTGTTCTGTTAGAATGAGTATGCCCACATGGAGGTGTGCACACTGAACTGTTAGAATGAGTGTGCCCACATGGAGTTGTGCACACTGAACTGTTAGAATGAGTGTGCCCACATGTTTCTGTGCACACTGAACTGTTAGAATATGTCCACATGGAGGTGTGCACACTCTATTGTTAGAATGAGTGTGTCCACATGGAGGTGTGCACACTGAACTGTTAGAATGATTGTGTCCACATGGAACTGTGTACACTGAACTGTTAGATTGAGTGTGTCCACATGGAGGTGTGCACACTGAACTGTTAGAATGAGTGTGTCCACATGGAGGTGTGTACCCTGAACTGTTAGATTGAGTGTGTCCACATGGAAGTGTGCACACTGAACTGTTAGAATGAGTGTGCCCACATGGAGTTGTGCACACTGAACTGTTAGATTGAGTGTGTCCACATGGAGGTGTGCACACTGAACTGTTAGAATTAGTGTATCCACATGGAGGTGTGCACACTGAACTGTTAGAATGAGTGTGTCCACATGGAAGTGTGTACACTGAACTTTTAGATTGAGTGTGTCCACATGGAGGTGTGCACACTGAACTGTTAGAATGAGTGTGTCCACCTGGAGGTGTTTACACTGAACTGTTAGATTGAGAGTGTCCACATGGAAGGGTGCACACTGAACTGTTAGAATGAGTGTGTCCACATGGATGTGTGCACACTGAACTGTTAGAATGAGTGTGTCCACATGGAGGTGTGCACACTGAACTGTTAGAATATGTCCACATGGAGGTGTGCACACTGTATTGTTAGAATGAGTGTGTCCACATGGAGGTGTGCACACTGAACTGTTAGAATGAGTGTGCCCACATGGAGGTGTGCACACTGAACTGTTAGAATGAGTGTGTCCACATGGAGGTGTGCACACTGAACTGTTAGAATGAGTGTGTCCACATGGAGGTTTGCACACTGAACTGTTAGAATATGTCCACATGGAGGTGTGCACACTCTATTGTTAGAATGAGTGTGTCCACAAGTAGGTGTGCACACTGAACTGTTAGAATGTGTGTGTCCCTGTGGAGGTGTGCACACTGAACATTTAGAATGAGTGTGTCCACATGGAGTTGTGCACACTGAACTGTTAGAATGAGTGTGTCCACATGGAAGTGTGCACACTGAACTGTTAGAGTGAGTGTGCCCACATTGAGGTGTGCACACTGAACTGTTAGAATGAGTGTGTCCACATGGAGGTGTGCACACTGAACTGTTAGAATTAGTGTATCCCTGTGGAGATGTGCACACTGACCTGTTAGAATGAGTGTGTCAACATGGAGGTGTGCACACTGAACTGTTAGAATGAGTGTGTCCACATGGAGGTGTGCACACTGAACTGTTAGAATATGTCCACATGGAGGTGTGCACACTGTATTGTTAGAATGAGTGAGTCCACCTGGAGGTGTGCACACTGAACTGTTAGAATGAGTTTGCCCACATGGAGGTGTGCACACTGAACTGTTAGAATGAGTGTGTCCACATGGAGGTGTGCACACTGAACTGTTACAATGAGTGTGTCCACATGGAGGTGTGCACACTGAACTGTTAGCATGATTGTGTCCACATGGAGGTGTGCACACTGAACTGTTAGAATGAGTGTGTCCACATGTAGGTGTGCACACTGAACTGTTAGAATGAGTGTGCCCACATGGAGGTGTGCACACTGAACTGTTAGAATGAGTGTGCCCACATGGTGGTGTGCACACTGTTCTGTTAGAATGAGTATGCCCACATGGAGGTGTGCACACTGAACTGTTAGAATGAGTGTGCCCACATGGAAGTGTGCACAATGAACTGTTAGAATCTGTCCACATTGAGGTGTGCACACTGAACTGTTAGAATGAGGGTGTCAACATGTAGGTGTGCACACTGAACTGTTAGAATGAGTGTGACCACATGGAGGTGTGCACACTGAACTGTTAGAATGAGTGTGTCCACATGGAGGTGTCCACACTGAACTGTTAGAACGAGTGTGTCCACATGGAGGTGTGCACACTGAACTGTTAGAATTAGTGTATCCCTGTGGAGATGTGAACACTGAACTGTTAGAATGAATGTGTCCACATGGAGGTGTGCACACTGAACTGTTAGAATAAGTGTGTCCACATGGAGTTGTGCACACTGAACTGTTAGAATGAGTGTGCCCACATGGAGGTGTGCACACTGAAATGTTAGAATATGTCCACATGGAGGTATGCACTCTGTATTGTTAGAATGAGTGTGTCCACATGGAGTTGTGCACACTGAACTGTTAGAATGAGTGTGTCCACATGGAGGTGTGCACACTGAAATGTTAGAATATGTCCACATGGAGGTATGCACTCTGTATTGTTAGAATGAGTGTGTCCACATGGAGGTGTGCACACTGAACTGTTAGAATGAGTGTGTCCCTGTGGAGGTGTGCACACTGAACTGTTAGAATGAGTGTGTCCACATGGAGGTGTGCACACTGAACTGTAAGAATGAGTGCATCCCTGTGGAGGTGTGCACACTGAACTGTTAGAATGAGTGTGTCCACATGGAGGTGTGCACACTGAACTGTTAGAATGACTGTGTCCACATGGAGGTGTGCACACTGAACTGTTAGAATGAGTGTGCCCACATGGAGGTGTGCACACTGAACTGTTAGAATGAGTGTGCCCACATGGTGGTGTGCACACTGTTCTGTTAGAATGAGTATGCCCACATGGAGGTGTGCACACTGAACTGTTAGAATGAGTGTGCCCACATGGAGTTGTGCACACTGAACTGTTAGAATGAGTGTGTCCACATGGAGGTGTGCACACTGAACTGTTAGAATGAGTGTGCCCACATGTTTCTGTGCACACTGAACTGTTAGAATATGTCCACAAGGAGGTGTGCACACTCTATTGTTAAAATGAGTGTATACACATGGAGGTGTGCAAACTGAACTGTTAGAATGAGTGTGTCCACATGGACATGTGCACACTGAACTGTTAGAATGAGTGTGTCCACATGGAGGTGTGCACACTGAATAGTTAGAATGAGTGTGTCCACATGGAGGTGTGCACACTGAACTGTTAGAATGAGTGTGCCCACATGGAGATGTGCACACTGAACTGTTAGAATGAGTGTGTCCACATGGAGGTGTGCACAATGAACTGTTAGAATGAGTTTGTCCACATGGAGGTGTGCACACTGAACTGTTAGAATGAGTGTGTCCACATGGAGGTGTGCACACTGAACTGTTAGAATGAGTGTGTCCACATGGAGGTGTGCACACTGAACTGTTAGAATGAGTGTGCCCACATGGTGGTGTGCACACTGTTCTGTTAGAATGAGTATGCCCACATGGAGGTGTGCACACTGAACTGTTAGAATGAGTGTGCCCACATGGAGGTGTGCACACTGAACTGTTAGAATCTGTCCACATTGAGGTGTGCACACTGAACTGTTAGAATGAGTGTGTCAACATGGAGGTGTGCACACTGAACTGTTAGAATGAGTGTGCCCACATGGAGGTATGCACACTGAACTGTTAGAATGAGTGTGTCCACAAGGAGGTGTGCACACTGAACTGTTAGAATGAGTGTGTCCACATGGAGGTGTGCACACTGAACTGTTAGAATTAGTGTATCCCTGTGGAGATGTGCACACTGAACTGTTAGAATGAGTGTGTCCACATGGAGGTGTGCACACTGAACTGTTAGAATGAGTGTGTCCACATGGAGGTGTGCACACTGAACTGTTAGAATATGTCCACATGGAGGTGTGCACACTGTATTGTTAGAATGAGTGTGTCCACAAGTAGGTGTGCACACTAAACTGTTAGAATGTGTGTGTCCCTGTGGAGGTGTGCACACTGAACTGTTAGAATGAGTGTGTCCACATGGAGGTGTGCACACTGAACTGTTAGAATGAGTGTATCCCTGTGGAGGTGTGCACACTGAACTGTAAGAATGAGTGTGTCCACATGGAGGTGTGCACACTGAACTGTTAGAATGAGTGTGTCCACATGGAGGTGTGCACACTGAACTGTTAGAATGAGTGTGCCCACATGGAGGTGTGCACACTGAACTGTTAGAATGAGTGTGCCCACATTGTGGTGTGCACACTCTTCTGTTAGAATGAGTATGCCCACATGGAGGTGTGCACACTGAACTGTTAGAATGAGTGTGCCCACATGGAGTTGTGCACACTGAACTGTTCGAATGAGTGTGTCCACATTGAGGTGTGCACACTGAACTTTTAGAATGAGTGTGCCCACATGTTTCTGTGCACACTGAACTGTTAGAATATGTCCACATGGAGGTGTGCACGCTCTATTGTTAGAATGAGTGTATCCACATGGAGGTGTGCACACTGAACTGTTAGAATGAGTGTGTCCACATGGAAGTGTGTACACTGAACTGTTAGATTGAGTGTGTCCACATGGAAGTGTGCACAGTGAACTGTTAGAATGAGTGTGCCCACATGGAGTTGTGCACACTGAACTGTTAGAATGAGTGTGTCCACATGGAGGTGTGCACACTCTATTGTTAGAATGAGTGTATCCACATGGAGGTGTGCACACTGAACTCTTAGAATGAGTGTGTCCACATGGAAGTGTGTACACTGAACTGTTAGATTGAGTGTGTCAACATGGAGGTGTGCACACTGAACTGTTAGAATGAGTGTGTCCACATGGAGGTGTGCACACTGAACTGTTAGAATGAGTGTGTCCACATGGAGGTGTGTACACTGAACTGTTAGATTGAGTGTGTCCACCTGGAGGTGTTTACATTGAACTGTTAGATTGAGAGTGTCCACATGGAAGTGTGCACACTGAACTGTTAGAATGAGTGTGCCCACATGGAGTTGTGCACACTGAACTGTTAGAATGAGTGTGCCCACATGTTTCTGTGCACACTGAACTGTTAGAATATGTCCACATGGAGGTGTGCACGCTCTATTGTTAGAATGAGTGTATCCACATGGAGGTGTGCACACTGAACTGTTAGAATGAGTGTGTCCACCTGGAGGTGTTTACATTGAACTGTTAGATTGAGAGTGTCCACATGGAAGTGTGCACACTGAACTGTTAGAATGAGTGTGCCCACATGGAGTTGTGCACACTGAACTGTTAGAATGAGTGTGTCCACATGGAGGTGTGCACACTCTATTGTTAGAATGAGTGTGTCCACATGGAGGTGTGCACACTGAACTGTTAGAATATGTCCACATGGAGGTGTGCACACTGTTTGTTAGAATGAGTGTGTCCACATGGAGGTGTGCACACTGAACTGTTAGAATGAGTGTGTCCACATGGAGGTGTGCACACTGAACTGTTAGAATTAGTGTATCCCTGTGGAGATGTGCACACTGAACTGTTAGAATGAGTGTGTCCACATGGAGGTGTGCACACTGAACTGTTAGAATGAGTGTGTCTACATGGAGGTTTGCACACTGAACTGTTAGAATATGTCCATATGGAGGTGTGCACACTGTATTGTTAGAATGAGTGTGTCCACAAGTAGGTGTGCACACTGAACTGTTAGAATGTGTGTGTCCCTGTGGAGGTGTGCACACTGAACTTTTAGAATGAGTGTGTCCACGTGGAGGTGTGCACACTGAACTGTTAGAATGAGTGTATCCCTGTGGAGGTATGCACACTGAACTGTAAGAATGAGTGTGTCCACATGGAGGTGTGCACACTGAACTGTTAGAATGAGTGTGTCCACATGGAGGTGTGCACACTGAACTGTTAGAATGAGTGTGCCCACATGGAGGTGTGCACACTGAACTGTTAGAATGAGTGTGCCCACATGGTGGTGTGCACACTGTTCTGTTAGAATGAGTATGCCCACATGGAGGTGTGCACACTGAACTGTTAGAATGAGTGTGCCCACATGGAGTTGTGCACACTGAACTGTTAGAATGAGTGTGTCCACATTGAGGTGTGCACACTGAACTTTTAGAATGAGTGTGCCCACATGTTTCTGTGCACACTGAACTGTTAGAATATGTCTACATGCAGGTGTGCACACTCTATTGTTAGAATGAGTGTATCCACATGGAGGTGTGCACACTGAACTGTTAGAATGAGTGTGTCCACATGGAAGTGTGTACACTGAACTGTTAGATTGAGTGTGTCCACATGGAGGTGTGCACACTGAACTGTTTGAATGAGTGTGTCCACATGGAGGTGTGTACACTGAACTGTTAGATTGAGTGTGTCCACATGGAAGTGTGCACACTGAACTGTTAGAATGAGTGTGCCCACATGGAGTTGTGCACACTGAACTGTTAGAATGAATGTGTCCACATGGAGGTGTGCACACTGAACTGTTAGAATTAGTGTATCCCTGTGGAGATGTGCACACTGAACTGTTAGAATGAGTGTGTCCACATGGAGGTGTGCACACTGAACTGTTAGAATGAGTGTGTCCACATGGAGGTGTGCACACTGAACTGTCAGAATATGTCCACATGGAGGTGTGCACACTGTATTGTTAGAATGAGTGTGTCCACATGGAGGTGTGCACACTGAACTGTTAGAATGAGTGTGTCCACATGGAGGTGTGCACAGTGAACTGTTAGAATGAGTGTGTCCACATGGAGGTGTCCACACTGAACTGTTAGAATGAGTGTGTCCACATGGAGGTGTGAACACTGAACTGTTAGAATGAGTGTGCCCGAATGGAGATGTGCACACTGAACTGATAGAATGAATGTGTCCACATGGAGGTGTGCACACTGAACTGTTAGATTGAGTGTGTCCCTGTGGAAGTGTGCACACTGAACTGTTAGAATGAGTGTGTCCACATGGAGGTGTGCACACTGTATTGTTAGAATGAGTGTGTCCACATGGAGGTGTGGACACTGAACTGTTAGAATGAGTGTGTCCACATGGAAATGTGTACACTGAACTGTTAGATTGAGTGTGTCAACATGGATTTGTGCACACTGAACTGTTAGAATGAGTGTGTCCACATGGAAGTGTGCACACTGAACTGTTAGAGTGAGTGTGCCCACATTGAGGTGTGCACACTGAACTGTTAGAATGAGTGTGTCCACATGGAGGTGTGCACACTGAACTGTTAGAATTAGTGTATCCCTGTGGAGATGTGCACACTGACCTGTTAGAATGAGTGTGTCCACATGGAGGTGTGCACACTGAACTGTTAGAATGAGTGTGTCCACATGGAGGTGTGCACACTGAACTGTTAGAATATGTCCACATGGAAGTGTGCACACTGTATTGTTAGAATGAGTGTGTCCACATGGAGGTGTGCACACTGAACTGTTAGAATGAGTGTGTCCACATGGAGGTGTGCACCCTGAACTGTTAGAATGAGTGTGTGCACATGGAGGTGTGCACACTGAACTGTTAGAATGAGTGTGTCCACATGGAGTTGTGCACACTGAACTGTTAGAATGAGTGTGTCCACATGGAGGTGTGCACACTGAACTGTTATAATGAGTGTGCCCACATGGAGGTGTGCACACTGAACTGTTAGAATGAGTGTGTCCACATGGAGGTGTGCACACTGAACTGTTAGAATGAGTGTGTCCCTGTGGATGTGTGCACACTTAACTGTTAGAATGAGTGTGTCCGCATGGAGGTGTGCACACTGTATTGTTAGAATGAGTGTATCCACATGGAGGTGTGCACACTGAACTGTTAGAATGAGTGTGTCCACATGGAGGGGTGTACACTGAACTGTTAGATTGTGTGTGTCCACATAGAGGTGTGCACACTGAACTGTTAGAATGAGTGTGTCCACATGGAAGTGTGCACACTGAACTGTTAGAATGAGTGTGCCCACATGGAGGTGTGCACACTGAACTGTTAGAATGAGTGTGTCCACATGGAGTTGTGCACACTGAACTATTAGAATATGTCCACATGGAGGTGTGCACACTGTATTGTTAGAATAAGTGTGTCCACCTGGAGGTGTGCACACTGAACTGTTAGAATGAGTGTGTCCACATGGAGGTGTGGACACTGAACTGTTAGAATGAGTGTGTCCACATGGAAATGTGTACACTGAACTGTTAGATTGAGTGTGTCCACATGGAGTTGTGCACACTGAACTGTTAGAATGAGTGTGTCCACATGGAAGTGTGCACACTGAACTGTTAGAGTGAGTGTGCCCACATTGAGGTGTGCACACTGAACTGTTAGAATGAGTGTGTCCACATCGAGGTGTGCACACTGAACTGTTAGAATTAGTGTATCCCTGTGGAGATGTGCACACTGACCTGTTAGAATGAGTGTGTCCACATGGAGGTGTGCACACTGAACTGTTAGAATGAGTGTGTCCACATGGAGGTGTGCACACTGAACTGTTAGAATATGTCCACATGGAAGTGTGCACACTGTATTGTTAGAATGAGTGTGTCCACATGGAGGTGTGCACACTGAACTGTTAGAATGAGTGTGTACACATGGAGGTGTGCACCCTGAACTGTTAGAATGAGTGTGTCCACATGGAGGTGTGCACACTGAACTGTTAGAATGAGTGTGTCCACATGGAGTTGTGCACACTGAACTGTTAGAATGAGTGTGTCCACATGGAGGTGTGCACACTGAACTGTTATAATGAGTGTGCCCCCATGGAGGTGTGCACACTGAACTGTTAGAATGAGTGTGCCCACATGGTGGTGTGCACACTGTTCTGTTAGAATGAGTATGCCCACATGGAGGTGTGCACACTGAACTGTTAGAATGAGTGTGCCCACATGGAGGTGTGCACACTGAACTGTTAGAATCTGTCCACATGGCCGGGCGGTGGTGGCGCACGCCTTTAATCCCAGCACTCGGGAGGCAGAGCCAGGCGGATCTCTGTGAGTTCGAGGCCAGCCTGGGCTACCAAGTGAGTCCCAGGAAAGGCGCAAAGCTACACAGAGTAACCCTGTCTCGAAAAACCAAAAAAAAAAAAAAAAAAAAAAAAAAAAAAAAAAAAAAAAAGAATCTGTCCACATGGAGGTGTGCACACTGAACTGTTAGAATGAGTGTGTCAACATGGAGGTGTGCACACTGAACTGTTAGAATGAGTGTGCCCACATGGAGGTATGCACACTGAACTGTTAGAATGAGTGTGTCCACATGGAGGTGTGCACACTGAACTGTTAGAATGAGTGTGTCCACATGGAGGTGTGCACACTGAACTGTTAGAATTAGTGTATCCCTGTGGAGATGTGCACACTGAACTGTTAGAATGAGTGTGTCCACATGGAGGTGTGCACACTGTATTGTTAGAATGAGTGTGTCCACATGGAGGTGTGGACACTGAACTGTTAGAATGAGTGTGTCCACATGGAAATGTGTACACTGAACTGTTAGATTGAGTGTGTCAACATGGATTTGTGCACACTGAACTGTTAGAATGAGTGTGTCCACATGGAAGTGTGCACACTGAACTGTTAGAGTGAGTGTGCCCACATTGAGGTGTGCACACTGAACTGTTAGAATGAGTGTGTCCACATGGAGGTGTGCACACTGAACTGTTAGAATTAGTGTATCCCTGTGGAGATGTGCACACTGACCTGTTAGAATGAGTGTGTCCACATGGAGGTGTGCACACTGAACTGTTAGAATGAGTGTGTCCACATGGAGGTGTGCACACTGAACTGTTAGAATATGTCCACATGGAAGTGTGCACACTGTATTGTTAGAATGAGTGTGTCCACATGGAGGTGTGCACACTGAACTGTTAGAATGAGTGTGTCCACATGGAGGTGTGCACCCTGAACTGTTAGAATGAGTGTGTGCACATGGAGGTGTGCACACTGAACTGTTAGAATGAGTGTGTCCACATGGAGTTGTGCACACTGAACTGTTAGAATGAGTGTGTCCACATGGAGGTGTGCACACTGAACTGTTATAATGAGTGTGCCCACATGGAGGTGTGCACACTGAACTGTTAGAATGAGTGTGTCCACATGGAGGTGTGCACACTGAACTGTTAGAATGAGTGTGTCCCTGTGGATGTGTGCACACTGAACTGTTAGAATGAGTGTGTCCGCATGGAGGTGTGCACACTGTATTGTTAGAATGAGTGTATCCACATGGAGGTGTGCACACTGAACTGTTAGAATGAGTGTGTCCACATGGAGGGGTGTACACTGAACTGTTAGATTGTGTGTGTCCACATAGAGGTGTGCACACTGAACTGTTAGAATGAGTGTGTCCACATGGAAGTGTGCACACTGAACTGTTAGAATGAGTGTGCCCACATGGAGGTGTGCACACTGAACTGTTAGAATGAGTGTGTCCACATGGAGTTGTGCACACTGAACTATTAGAATATGTCCACATGGAGGTGTGCACACTGTATTGTTAGAATAAGTGTGTCCACCTGGAGGTGTGCACACTGAACTGTTAGAATGAGTGTGTCCACATGGAGGTGTGGACACTGAACTGTTAGAATGAGTGTGTCCACATGGAAATGTGTACACTGAACTGTTAGATTGAGTGTGTCCACATGGAGTTGTGCACACTGAACTGTTAGAATGAGTGTGTCCACATGGAAGTGTGCACACTGAACTGTTAGAGTGAGTGTGCCCACATTGAGGTGTGCACACTGAACTGTTAGAATGAGTGTGTCCACATCGAGGTGTGCACACTGAACTGTTAGAATTAGTGTATCCCTG
The DNA here is from genome assembly GCF_949786415.1 of Peromyscus eremicus. Lineage (NCBI taxonomy): Eukaryota > Metazoa > Chordata > Mammalia > Rodentia > Cricetidae > Peromyscus > Peromyscus eremicus. The sequence continues at coordinate 185,605 of NW_026734593.1, read as the reverse complement.
TGGAGATGTGCACACTGACCTGTTAGAATGAGTGTGTCCACATGGAGGTGTGCACACTGAACTGTTAGAATGAGTGTGTCCACATGGAGGTGTGCACACTGAACTGTTAGAATATGTCCACATGGAAGTGTGCACACTGTATTGTTAGAATGAGTGTGTCCACATGGAGGTGTGCACACTGAACTGTTAGAATGAGTGTGTACACATGGAGGTGTGCACCCTGAACTGTTAGAATGAGTGTGTCCACATGGAGGTGTGCACACTGAACTGTTAGAATGAGTGTGTCCACATGGAGTTGTGCACACTGAACTGTTAGAATGAGTGTGTCCACATGGAGGTGTGCACACTGAACTGTTATAATGAGTGTGCCCCCATGGAGGTGTGCACACTGAACTGTTAGAATGAGTGTGCCCACATGGTGGTGTGCACACTGTTCTGTTAGAATGAGTATGCCCACATGGAGGTGTGCACACTGAACTGTTAGAATGAGTGTGCCCACATGGAGGTGTGCACACTGAACTGTTAGAATCTGTCCAGATGGCCGGGCGGTGGTGGCGCACGCCTTTAATCCCAGCACTCGGGAGGCAGAGCCAGGCGGATCTCTGTGAGTTCGAGGCCAGCCTGGGCTACCAAGTGAGTCCCAGGAAAGGCGCAAAGCTACACAGAGTAACCCTGTCTCGAAAAACCAAAAAAAAAAAAAAAAAAAAAAAAAAAAAAAAAAAAAAAAAAAAAGAATCTGTCCACATGGAGGTGTGCACACTGAACTGTTAGAATGAGTGTGTCAACATGGAGGTGTGCACACTGAACTGTTAGAATGAGTGTGCCCACATGGAGGTATGCACACTGAACTGTTAGAATGAGTGTGTCCACATGGAGGTGTGCACACTGAACTGTTAGAATGAGTGTGTCCACATGGAGGTGTGCACACTGAACTGTTAGAATTAGTGTATCCCTGTGGAGATGTGCACACTGAACTGTTAGAATGAGTGTGTCCACATGGAGGTGTGCACACTGTATTGTTAGAATGAGTGTGTCCACATGGAGGTGTGGACACTGAACTGTTAGAATGAGTGTGTCCACATGGAAATGTGTACACTGAACTGTTAGATTGAGTGTGTCAACATGGATTTGTGCACACTGAACTGTTAGAATGAGTGTGTCCACATGGAAGTGTGCACACTGAACTGTTAGAGTGAGTGTGCCCACATTGAGGTGTGCACACTGAACTGTTAGAATGAGTGTGTCCACATGGAGGTGTGCACACTGAACTGTTAGAATTAGTGTATCCCTGTGGAGATGTGCACACTGACCTGTTAGAATGAGTGTGTCCACATGGAGGTGTGCACACTGAACTGTTAGAATGAGTGTGTCCACATGGAGGTGTGCACACTGAACTGTTAGAATATGTCCACATGGAAGTGTGCACACTGTATTGTTAGAATGAGTGTGTCCACATGGAGGTGTGCACACTGAACTGTTAGAATGAGTGTGTCCACATGGAGGTGTGCACCCTGAACTGTTAGAATGAGTGTGTGCACATGGAGGTGTGCACACTGAACTGTTAGAATGAGTGTGTCCACATGGAAGTGTGCACAGTGAACTGTTAGAATGAGTGTGTCCACATGGAGGTGTGCACACTGAACTGTTATAATGAGTGTGCCCACATGGAGGTGTGCACACTGAACTGTTAGAATGAGTGTGTCCACATGGAGGTGTGCACACTGAACTGTTAGAATGAGTGTGTCCCTGTGGATGTGTGCACACTGAACTGTTAGAATGAGTGTGTCCGCATGGAGGTGTGCACACTGTATTGTTAGAATGAGTGTATCCACATGGAGGTGTGCACACTGAACTGTTAGAATGAGTGTGTCCACATGGAGGGGTGTACACTGAACTGTTAGATTGTGTGTGTCCACATAGAGGTGTGCACACTGAACTGTTAGAATGAGTGTGTCCACATGGAAGTGTGCACACTGAACTGTTAGAATGAGTGTGCCCACATGGAGGTGTGCACACTGAACTGTTAGAATGAGTGTGTCCACATGGAGTTGTGCACACTGAACTATTAGAATATGTCCACATGGAGGTGTGCACACTGTATTGTTAGAATGAGTGTGTCCACCTGGAGGTGTGCACACTGAACTGTTAGAATGAGTGTGTCCACATGGAGGTGTGGACACTGAACTGTTAGAATGAGTGTGTCCACATGGAAATGTGTACACTGAACTGTTAGATTGAGTGTGTCCACATGGAGTTGTGCACACTGAACTGTTAGAATGAGTGTGTCCACATGGAAGTGTGCACACTGAACTGTTAGAGTGAGTGTGCCCACATTGAGGTGTGCACACTGAACTGTTAGAATGAGTGTGTCCACATCGAGGTGTGCACACTGAACTGTTAGAATTAGTGTATCCCTGTGGAGATGTGCACACTGACCTGTTAGAATGAGTGTGTCCACATGGAGGTGTGCACACTGAACTGTTAGAATGAGTGTGTCCACATGGAGGTGTGCACACTGAACTGTTAGAATATGTCCACATGGAAGTGTGCACACTGTATTGTTAGAATGAGTGTGTCCACATGGAGGTGTGCACACTGAACTGTTAGAATGAGTGTGCACACATGGAGGTGTGCACCCTGAACTGTTAGAATGAGTGTGTCCACATGGAGGTGTGCACACTGAACTGTTAGAATGAGTGTGTCCACATGGAGTTGTGCACACTGAACTGTTAGAATGAGTGTGTCCACATGGAGGTGTGCACACTGAACTGTTATAATGAGTGTGCCCCCATGGAGGTGTGCACACTGAACTGTTAGAATGAGTGTGCCCACATGGTGGTGTGCACACTGTTCTGTTAGAATGAGTATGCCCACATGGAGGTGTGCACACTGAACTGTTAGAATGAGTGTGCCCACATGGAGGTGTGCACACTGAACTGTTAGAATCTGTCCACATGGAGGTGTGCACACTGAACTGTTAGAATGAGTGTGTCAACATGGAGGTGTGCACACTGAACTGTTAGAATGAGTGTGCCCACATGGAGGTATGCACACTGAACTGTTAGAATGAGTGTGTCCACATGGAGGTGTGCACACTAAACTGTTAGAATGAGTGTGTCCACATGGAGGTGTGCACACTGAACTGTTAGAATTAGTGTATCCCTGTGGAGATGTGCACACTGAACTGTTAGAATGAGTGTGTCCACATGGAGGTGTGCACACTGAACTGTTAGAATGAGTGTGTCCACATGGAGGTGTGCACACTGAACTGTTAGAATATGTCCACATGGAGGTGTGCACACTGTATTGTTAGAATGAGTGTGTCCACATGTAGGTGTGCACACTAAACTGTTAGAATGTGTGTGTCCCTGTGGAGGTGTGCACACTGAACTGTTAGAATGAGTGTGTCCACATGGAGGTGTGCACACTGAACTGTTAGAATGAGTGTATCCCTGTGGAGGTGTGCACACTGAACTGTAAGAATGAGTGTGTCCACATGGAGGTGTGCACACTGAACTGTTAGAATGAGTGTGTCCACATGGAGTTGTGCACACTGAACTGTTAGAATGAGTGTGCCCACATGGAGGTGTGCACACTGAACTGTTAGAATGAGTGTGCCCACATGGTGGTGTGCACACTCTTCTGTTAGAATGAGTGTGTCCACATTGAGGTGTGCACACTGAACTTTTAGAATGAGTGTGCCCACATGTTTCTGTGCACACTGAACTGTTAGAATATGTCCACATGGAGGTGTGCACGCTCTATTGTTAGAATGAGTGTATCCACATGGAGGTGTGCACACTGAACTGTTAGAATGAGTGTGTCCACATGGAAGTGTGTACACTGAACTGTTAGATTGAGTGTGTCCACATGGAAGTGTGCACAGTGAACTGTTAGAATGAGTGTGCCCACATGGAGTTGTGCACACTGAACTGTTAGAATGAGTGTGTCCACATGGAGGTGTGCACACTGAACTGTTAGAATGAGTGTGTCCCTGTGGAAGTGTGCACACTGAACTGTTAGAATGAGTGTGTCCACATGGAGGTGTGCACACTGTATTGTTAGAATGAGTGTGTCCACATGGAGGTGTGGACACTGAACTGTTAGAATGAGTGTGTCCACATGGAAATGTGTACACTGAACTGTTAGATTGAGTGTGTCAACATGGATTTGTGCACACTGAACTGTTAGAATGAGTGTGTCCACATGGAAGTGTGCACACTGAACTGTTAGAGTGAGTGTGCCCACATTGAGGTGTGCACACTGAACTGTTAGAATGAGTGTGTCCACATGGAGGTGTGCACACTGAACTGTTAGAATTAGTGTATCCCTGTGGAGATGTGCACACTGACCTGTTAGAATGAGTGTGTCCACATGGAGGTGTGCACACTGAACTGTTAGAATGAGTGTGTCCACATGGAGGTGTGCACACTGAACTGTTAGAATATGTCCACATGGAAGTGTGCACACTGTATTGTTAGAATGAGTGTGTCCACATGGAGGTGTGCACACTGAATTGTTAGAATGAGTGTGTCCACATGGAGGTGTGCACCCTGAACTGTTAGAATGAGTGTGTGCACATGGAGGTGTGCACACTGAACTGTTAGAATGAGTGTGTCCACATGGAGTTGTGCACACTGAACTGTTAGAATGAGTGTGTCCACATGGAGGTGTGCACACTGAACTGTTATAATGAGTGTGCCCACATGGAGGTGTGCACACTGAACTGTTAGAATGAGTGTGTCCACATGGAGGTGTGCACACTGAACTGTTAGAATGAGTGTGTCCCTGTGGATGTGTGCACACTGAACTGTTAGAATGAGTGTGTCCGCATGGAGGTGTGCACACTGTATTGTTAGAATGAGTGTATCCACATGGAGGTGTGCACACTGAACTGTTAGAATGAGTGTGTCCACATGGAGGGGTGTACACTGAACTGTTAGATTGTGTGTGTCCACATAGAGGTGTGCACACTGAACTGTTAGAATGAGTGTGTCCACATGGAAGTGTGCACACTGAACTGTTAGAATGAGTGTGCCCACATGGAGGTGTGCACACTGAACTGTTAGAATGAGTGTGTCCACATGGAGGTGTGCACACTGAACTATTAGAATATGTCCACATGGAGGTGTGCACACTGTATTGTTAGAATGAGTGTGTCCACCTGGAGGTGTGCACACTGAACTGTTAGAATGAGTGTGTCCACATGGAGGTGTGGACACTGAACTGTTAGAATGAGTGTGTCCACATGGAAATGTGTACACTGAACTGTTAGATTGAGTGTGTCCACATGGAGTTGTGCACACTGAACTGTTAGAATGAGTGTGTCCACATGGAAGTGTGCACACTGAACTGTTAGAGTGAGTGTGCCCACATTGAGGTGTGCACACTGAACTGTTAGAATGAGTGTGTCCACATCGAGGTGTGCACACTGAACTGTTAGAATTAGTGTATCCCTGTGGAGATGTGCACACTGACCTGTTAGAATGAGTGTGTCCACATGGAGGTGTGCACACTGAACTGTTAGAATGAGTGTGTCCACATGGAGGTGTGCACACTGAACTGTTAGAATATGTCCACATGGAAGTGTGCACACTGTATTGTTAGAATGAGTGTGTCCACATGGAGGTGTGCACACTGAACTGTTAGAATGAGTGTGCACACATGGAGGTGTGCACCCTGAACTGTTAGAATGAGTGTGTCCACATGGAGGTGTGCACACTGAACTATTAGAATGAGTGTGTCCACATGGAGGTGTGCACACTGAACTGTTAGAATGAGTGTGTCCACATGGAGGTGTGCACACTGAACTGTTATAATGAGTGTGCCCCCATGGAGGTGTGCACACTGAACTGTTAGAATGAGTGTGCCCACATGGTGGTGTGCACACTGTTCTGTTAGAATGAGTATGCCCACATGGAGGTGTGCACACTGAACTGTTAGAATGAGTGTGCCCACATGGAGGTGTGCACACTGAACTGTTAGAATCTGTCCACATGGAGGTGTGCACACTGAACTGTTAGAATGAGTGTGTCAACATGGAGGTGTGCACACTGAACTGTTAGAATGAGTGTGCCCACATGGAGGTATGCACACTGAACTGTTAGAATGAGTGTGTCCACATGGAGGTGTGCACACTGAACTGTTAGAATGAGTGTGTCCACATGGAGGTGTGCACACTGAACTGTTAGAATTAGTGTATCCCTGTGGAGATGTGCACACTGAACTGTTAGAATGAGTGTGTCCACATGGAGGTGTGCACACTGAACTGTTAGAATGAGTGTGTCCACATGGAGGTGTGCACACTGAACTGTTAGAATATGTCCACATGGAGGTGTGCACACTGTATTGTTAGAATGAGTGTGTCCACATTTAGGTGTGCACACTAAACTGTTAGAATGTGTGTGTCCCTGTGGAGGTGTGCACACTGAACTGTTAGAATGAGTGTGTCCACATGGAGGTGTGCACACTGAACTGTTAGAATGAGTGTATCCCTGTGGAGGTGTGCACACTGAACTGTAAGAATGAGTGTGTCCACATGGAGGTGTGCACACTGAACTGTTAGAATGAGTGTGTCCACATGGAGTTGTGCACACTGAACTGTTAGAATGAGTGTGCCCACATGGAGGTGTGCACACTGAACTGTTAGAATGAGTGTGCCCACATGGTGGTGTGCACACTCTTCTGTTAGAATGAGTATGCCCACATGGAGGTGTGCACACTGAACTGTTAGAATGAGTGTGCCCACATGGAGTTGTGCACACTGAACTGTTAGAATGAGTGTGTCCACATTGAGGTGTGCACACTGAACTTTTAGAATGAGTGTGCCCACATGTTTCTGTGCACACTGAACTGTTAGAATATGTCCACATGGAGGTGTGCACGCTCTATTGTTAGAATGAGTGTATCCACATGGAGGTGTGCACACTGAACTGTTAGAATGAGTGTGTCCACATGGAAGTGTGTACACTGAACTGTTAGATTGAGTGTGTCCACATGGAAGTGTGCACAGTGAACTGTTAGAATGAGTGTGCCCACATGGAGTTGTGCACACTGAACTGTTAGAATGAGTGTGTCCACATGGAGGTGTGCACACTCTATTGTTAGAATGAGTGTATCCACATGGAGGTGTGCACACTGAACTGTTAGAATGAGTGTGTCCACATGGAAGTGTGTACACTGAACTGTTAGATTGAGTGTGTCAACATGGAGGTGTGCACACTGAAGTGTTAGAATGAGTGTGTCCACCTGGAGGTGTTTACATTGAACTGTTAGATTGAGAGTGTCCACATGGAAGTGTGCACACTGAACTGTTAGAATGAGTGTGCCCACATGGAGTTGTGCACACTGAACTGTTAGAATGAGTGTGTCCACATGGAGGTGTGCACACTCTATTGTTAGAATGAGTGTATCCACATGGAGGTGTGCACACTGAACTGTTAGAATGAGTGTGTCCACATGGTAGTGTGTACACTGAACTGTTAGATTGAGTGTGTCCACATGGAGGTGTGCACACTGAACTGTTAGAATATGTCCACATGGAGGTGTGCACACTGTTTGTTAGAATGAGTGTGTCCACATGGAGGTGTGCACACTGAACTGTTAGAATGAGTGTGTCCACATGGAGGTGTGCACACTGAACTGTTAGAATTAGTGTATCCCTGTGGAGATGTGCACACTGAACTGTTAGAATGAGTGTGTCCACATGGAGGTGTGCACACTGAACTGTTAGAATGAGTGTGTCCACATGGAGGTTTGCACACTGAACTGTTAGAATATGTCCATATGGAGGTGTGCACACTGTATTGTTAGAATGAGTGTGTCCACAAGTAGGTGTGCACACTGAACTGTTAGAATGTGTGTGTCCCTGTGGAGGTGTGCACACTGAACTTTTAGAATGAGTGTGTCCACGTGGAGGTGTGCACACTGAACTGTTAGAATGAGTGTATCCCTGTGGAGGTATGCACACTGAACTGTAAGAATGAGTGTGTCCACATGGAGGTGTGCACACTGAACTGTTAGAATGAGTGTGTCCACATGGAGGTGTGTACACTGAACTGTTAGAATGAGTGTGCCCACATGGAGGTGTGCACACTGAACTGTTAGAATGAGTGTGTCCACATGGAGGTGTGCACACTGAACTGTTAGAATGAGTGTGCCCACATGGAGGTGTGCACACTGAACTGTTAGAATGAGTGTGCCCACATGGTGGTGTGCACACTGTTCTGTTAGAATGAGTATGCCCACATGGAGGTGTGCACACTGAACTGTTAGAATGAGTGTGCCCACATGGAGTTGTGCACACTGAACTGTTAGAATGAGTGTGTCCACATTGAGGTGTGCACACTGAACTTTTAGAATGAGTGTGCCCACATGTTTCTGTGCACACTGAACTGTTAGAATATGTCTACATGCAGGTGTGCACACTCTATTGTTAGAATGAGTGTATCCACATGGAGGTGTGCACACTGAACTGTTAGAATGAGTGTGTCCACATGGAAGTGTGTACACTGAACTGTTAGATTGAGTGTGTCCACATGGAGGTGTGCACACTGAACTGTTAGAATGAGTGTGTCCACATGGAGGTGTGTACACTGAACTGTTAGATTGAGTGTGTCCACATGGAAGTGTGCACACTGAACTGTTAGAATGAGTGTGCCCACATGGAGTTGTGCACACTGAACTGTTAGAATGAATGTGTCCACATGGAGGTGTGCACACTGAACTGTTAGAATTAGTGTATCCCTGTGGAGATGTGCACACTGAACTGTTAGAATGAGTGTGTCCACATGGAGGTGTGCACACTGAACTGTTAGAATGAGTGTGTCCACATGGAGGTGTGCACACTGAACTGTTAGAATATGTCCACATGGAGGTGTGCACACTGTATTGTTAGAATGAGTGTGTCCACATGGAGGTGTGCACACTGAACTGTTAGAATGAGTGTGTCCACATGGAGGTGTGCACAGTGAACTGTTAGAATGAGTGTGTCCACATGGAGTTGTCCACACTGAACTGTTAGAATGAGTGTGTCCACATGGAGGTGTGAACACTGAACTGTTAGAATGAGTGTGCCCGAATGGAGATGTGCACACTGAACTGTTAGAATGAGTGTGTCCACATGGAGGTGTGCACACTGAACTGTTAGAATGAGTGTGTCCCTGTGGAAGTGTGCACACTGAACTGTTAGAATGAGTGTGTCCACATGGAGGTGTGCACACTGTATTGTTAGAATGAGTGTGTCCACATGGAGGTGTGGACACTGAACTGTTAGAATGAGTGTGTCCACATGGAAATGTGTACACTGAACTGTTAGATTGAGTGTGTCAACATGGATTTGTGCACACTGAACTGTTAGAATGAGTGTGTCCACATGGAAGTGTGCACACTGAACTGTTAGAGTGAGTGTGCCCACATTGAGGTGTGCACACTGAACTGTTAGAATGAGTGTGTCCACATGGAGGTGTGCACACTGAACTGTTAGAATTAGTGTATCCCTGTGGAGATGTGCACACTGACCTGTTAGAATGAGTGTGTCCACATGGAGGTGTGCACACTGAACTGTTAGAATGAGTGTGTCCACATGGAGGTGTGCACACTGAACTGTTAGAATATGTCCACATGGAAGTGTGCACACTGTATTGTTAGACTGAGTGTGTCCACATGGAGGTGTGCACACTGAACTGTTAGAATGAGTGTGTCCACATGGAGGTGTGCACCCTCAACTGTTAGAATGAGTGTGTGCACATGGAGGTGTGCACACTGAACTGTTAGAATGAGTGTGTCCACATGGAGTTGTGCACACTGAACTGTTAGAATGAGTGTGTCCACATGGAGGTGTGCACACTGAACTGTTATAATGAGTGTGCCCACATGGAGGTGTGCACACTGAACTGTTAGAATGAGTGTGTCCACATGGAGGTGTGCACACTGAACTGTTAGAATGAGTGTGTCCCTGTGGATGTGTGCACACTGAACTGTTAGAATGAGTGTGTCCGCATGGAGGTGTGCACACTGTATTGTTAGAATGAGTGTATCCACATGGAGGTGTGCACACTGAACTGTTAGAATGAGTGTGTCCACATGGAGGGGTGTACACTGAACTGTTAGATTGTGTGTGTCCACATAGAGGTGTGCACACTGAACTGTTAGAATGAGTGTGTCCACATGGAAGTGTGCACACTGAACTGTTAGAATGAGTGTGCCCACATGGAGGTGTGCACACTGAACTGTTAGAATGAGTGTGTCCACATGGAGGTGTGCACACTGAACTATTAGAATATGTCCACATGGAGGTGTGCACACTGTATTGTTAGAATGAGTGTGTCCACCTGGAGGTGTGCACACTGAACTGTTAGAATGAGTGTGTCCACATGGAGGTGTGGACACTGAACTGTTAGAATGAGTGTGTCCACATGGAAATGTGTACACTGAACTGTTAGATTGAGTGTGTCCACATGGAGTTGTGCACACTGAACTGTTAGAATGAGTGTGTCCACATGGAAGTGTGCACACTGAACTGTTAGAGTGAGTGTGCCCACATTGAGGTGTGCACACTGAACTGTTAGAATGAGTGTGTCCACATCGAGGTGTGCACACTGAACTGTTAGAATTAGTGTATCCCTGTGGAGATGTGCACACTGACCTGTTAGAATGAGTGTGTCCACATGGAGGTGTGCACACTGAACTGTTAGAATGAGTGTGTCCACATGGAGGTGTGCACACTGAACTGTTAGAATATGTCCACATGGAAGTGTGCACACTGTATTGTTAGAATGAGTGTGTCCACATGGAGGTGTGCACACTGAACTGTTAGAATGAGTGTGTCCACATGGAGGTGTGCACCCTGAACTGTTAGAATGAGTGTGTCCACATGGAGGTGTGCACACTGAACTGTTAGAATGAGTGTGTCCACATGGAGTTGTGCACACTGAACTGTTAGAATGAGTGTGTCCACATGGAGGTGTGCACACTGAACTGTTATAATGAGTGTGCCCCCATGGAGGTGTGCACACTGAACTGTTAGAATGAGTGTGCCCACATGGTGGTGTGCACACTGTTCTGTTAGAATGAGTATGCCCACATGGAGGTGTGCACACTGAACTGTTAGAATGAGTGTGCCCACATGGAGGTGTGCACACTGAACTGTTAGAATCTGTCCACATGGAGGTGTGCACACTGAACTGTTAGAATGAGTGTGTCAACATGGAGGTGTGCACACTGAACTGTTAGAATGAGTGTGCCCACATGGAGGTATGCACACTGAACTGTTAGAATGAGTGTGTCCACATGGAGGTGTGCACACTGAACTGTTAGAATGAGTGTGTCCACATGGAGGTGTGCACACTGAACTGTTAGAATTAGTGTATCCCTGTGGAGATGTGCACACTGAACTGTTAGAATGAGTGTGTCCACATGGAGGTGTGCACACTGAACTGTTAGAATGAGTGTGTCCACATGGAGGTGTGCACACTGAACTGTTAGAATATGTCCACATGGAGGTGTGCACACTGTATTGTTAGAATGAGTGTGTCCACATGTAGGTGTGCACACTAAACTGTTAGAATGTGTGTGTCCCTGTGGAGGTGTGCACACTGAACTGTTAGAATGAGTGTGTCCACATGGAGGTGTGCACACTGAACTGTTAGATTGATTGTGTCCACATGGAGGTGTGCACACTGAACTGTTAGAATGAGTGTGTCCCTGTGGATGTGTGCACACTGAAATGTTAGAATGAGTGTGTCCACATGGATGTGTGCACACTGAAGTGTTAGAATTTATCCACATGGAGGTGTGCACACTGAACTGTTAGAATGAGTGTGTCCACATGGAGGTGTGCACACTGAACGGTTAGAATGAGTGTGTCCACATGGAGGTGTGCACACTGAACTGTTAGAATGAGTGTGTCCACATGGAGGTGTGCACACTGAACTGTTAGAATGAGTGTATCCCTGTGGAGGTGTGCACACTGAACTGTAAGAATGAGTGTGTCCACATGGAGGTGTGCACACTGAACTGTTAGAATGAGTGTGTCCACATGGAGTTGTGCACACTGAACTGTTAGAATGAGTGTGCCCACATGGAGGTGTGCACACTGAACTGTTAGAATGAGTGTGCCCACATGGTGGTGTGCACACTCTTCTGTTAGAATGAGTATGCCCACATGGAGGTGTGCACACTGAACTGTTAGAATGAGTGTGCCCACATGGAGTTGTGCACACTGAACTGTTAGAATGAGTGTGTCCACATTGAGGTGTGCACACTGAACTTTTAGAATGAGTGTGCCCACATGTTTCTGTGCACACTGAACTGTTAGAATATGTCCACATGGAGGTGTGCACGCTCTATTGTTAGAATGAGTGTATCCCTGTGGAGATGTGCACACTGACCTGTTAGAATGAGTGTGTCCACATGGAGGTGTGCACACTGAACTGTTAGAATGAGTGTGTCCACATGGAGGTGTGCACACTGAACTGTTAGAATATGTCCACATGGAAGTGTGCACACTGTATTGTTAGAATGAGTGTGTCCACATGGAGGTGTGCACACTGAACTGTTAGAATGAGTGTGTCCACATGGAGGTGTGCACCCTGAACTGTTAGAATGAGTGTGTCCACATGGAGGTGTGCACACTGAACTGTTAGAATGAGTGTGTCCACATGGAGTTGTGCACACTGAACTGTTAGAATGAGTGTGTCCACATGGAGGTGTGCACACTGAACTGTTATAATGAGTGTGCCCCCATGGAGGTGTGCACACTGAACTGTTAGAATGAGTGTGCCCACATGGTGGTGTGCACACTGTTCTGTTAGAATGAGTATGCCCACATGGAGGTGTGCACACTGAACTGTTAGAATGAGTGTGCCCACATGGAGGTGTGCACACTGAACTGTTAGAATCTGTCCACATGGAGGTGTGCACACTGAACTGTTAGAATGAGTGTGTCAACATGGAGGTGTGCACACTGAACTGTTAGAATGAGTGTGCCCACATGGAGGTATGCACACTGAACTGTTAGAATGAGTGTGTCCACATGGAGGTGTGCACACTGAACTGTTAGAATGAGTGTGTCCACATGGAGGTGTGCACACTGAACTGTTAGAATTAGTGTATCCCTGTGGAGATGTGCACACTGAACTGTTAGAATGAGTGTGTCCACATGGAGGTGTGCACACTGAACTGTTAGAATGAGTGTGTCCACATGGAGGTGTGCACACTGAACTGTTAGAATATGTCCACATGGAGGTGTGCACACTGTATTGTTAGAATGAGTGTGTCCACATGTAGGTGTGCACACTAAACTGTTAGAATGTGTGTGTCCCTGTGGAGGTGTGCACACTGAACTGTTAGAATGAGTGTGTCCACATGGAGGTGTGCACACTGAACTGTTAGATTGATTGTGTCCACATGGAGGTGTGCACACTGAACTGTTAGAATGAGTGTGTCCCTGTGGATGTGTGCACACTGAAATGTTAGAATGAGTGTGTCCACATGGATGTGTGCACACTGAAGTGTTAGAATTTATCCACATGGAGGTGTGCACACTGAACTGTTAGAATGAGTGTGTCCACATGGAGGTGTGCACACTGAACGGTTAGAATGAGTGTGTCCACATGGAGGTGTGCACACTGAACTGTTAGAATGAGTGTGTCCACATGGAGGTGTGCACACTGAACTGTTAGAATGAGTGTATCCCTGTGGAGGTGTGCACACTGAACTGTAAGAATGAGTGTGTCCACATGGAGGTGTGCACACTGAACTGTTAGAATGAGTGTGTCCACATGGAGTTGTGCACACTGAACTGTTAGAATGAGTGTGCCCACATGGAGGTGTGCACACTGAACTGTTAGAATGAGTGTGCCCACATGGTGGTGTGCACACTCTTCTGTTAGAATGAGTATGCCCACATGGAGGTGTGCACACTGAACTGTTAGAATGAGTGTGCCCACATGGAGTTGTGCACACTGAACTGTTAGAATGAGTGTGTCCACATTGAGGTGTGCACACTGAACTTTTAGAATGAGTGTGCCCACATGTTTCTGTGCACACTGAACTGTTAGAATATGTCCACATGGAGGTGTGCACGCTCTATTGTTAGAATGAGTGTATCCACATGGAGGTGTGCACACTGAACTGTTAGAATGAGTGTGTCCACATGGAAGTGTGTACACTGAACTGTTAGATTGAGTGTGTCCACATGGAGGTGTGCACACTGAACTGTTAGAATGAGTGTGTCCACATGGAGGTGTGTACACTGAACTGTTAGATTGAGTGTGTCCACATGGAAGTGTGCACACTGAACTGTTAGAATGAGTGTGCCCACATGGAGTTGTGCACACTGAACTGTTAGAATGAGTGTGTCCACATGGAGGTGTGCACACTCTATTGTTAGAATGAGTGTATCCACATGGAGGTGTGCACACTGAACTGTTAGAATGAGTGTGTCCACATGGAAGTGTGTACACTGAACTGTTAGATTGAGTGTGTCCACATGGAGGTGTGCACACTGAACTGTTAGAATGAGTGTGTCCACCTGGAGGTGTTTACACTGAACTGTTAGATTGAGAGTGTCCACATGGAAGTGTGCACACTGAACTGTTAGAATGAGTGTGCCCACATGGAGTTGTGCACACTGAACTGTTAGAATGAGTGTGTCCACATGGAGGTGTGCACACGGAACTGTTAGCATTAGTGTATCCCTGTGGAGATGTGCACTCTGAACTGTTTGAATGAGTGTGTCCACATGGATGTGTGCACACTGAACTGTTAAAATGAGTGTGTGCACATGGAGATGTGCACACTGAACTGTTAGAATATGTCCACATGGAGGTGTGCACACTGTATTGTTAGAATGAGTGTGTCCACATGGAGGTGTGCACACTGAACTGTTAGAATGAGTGTGTCCACATGGAGGTGTGTACACTGAACTGTTAGATTGAGTGTGTCCACATGGAAGTGTGCACACTGAACTGTTAGAATGAGTGAGCCCACATGGAGTTGTGCACACTGAACTGTTAGCATGAGTTGTCCACATGGAGTTGTGCACACTGAACTGTTAGAATATGTCCACATGGAGGTGTGCACACTCTATTGTTAGAATGAGTGTGTCCACAAGTAGGTGTGCACACTGAACTGTTAGAATGTGTGTGTCCCTGTGGAGGTGTGCACACTGAACTTTTAGAATGAGTGTGTCCACATGGAGGTGTGCACACTGAACTGTTAGAATGAGTGTGTCCACATGGAGGTGTGCACACTGAACTGTTAGAATGAGTGTATCCCTGTGGAGGTGTGCACACTGAACTGTAAGAATGAGTGTGTCCACATGGAGGTGTGCACACTGAACTGTTAGAATGAGTGTGTCCACATGGAGTTGTGCACACTGAACTGTTAGAATGAGTGTGCCCACATGGAGGTGTGCACACTGAACTGTTAGAATGAGTGTGCCCACATGGAGGTGTGCACACTGAACTGTTAGAATGAGTGTGTCCACATGGAGGTGTGCACACTGAACTGTTAGAATGAGTGTATCCCTGTGGAGGTGTGCACACTGAACTGTAAGAATGAGTGTGTCCACATGGAGGTGTGCACACTGAACTGTTAGAATGAGTGTGTCCACATGGAGTTGTGCACACTGAACTGTTAGAATGAGTGTGCCCACATGGAGTTGTGCACACTGAACTGTTAGAATGAGTGTGTCCACATGGAGGTGTGCACACTCTATTGTTAGAATGAGTGTATCCACATGGAGGTGTGCACACTGAACTGTTAGAATGAGTGTGTCCACATGGAAGTGTGTACACTGAACTGTTAGATTGAGTGTGTCCACATGGAGGTGTGCACACTGAACTGTTAGAATGAGTGTGTCCACCTGGAGGTGTTTACACTGAACTGTTAGATTGAGAGTGTCCACATGGAAGTGTGCACACTGAACTGTTAGAATGAGTGTGCCCACATGGAGTTGTGCACACTGAACTGTTAGAATGAGTGTGTCCACATGGAGGTGTGCACACGGAACTGTTAGCATTAGTGTATCCCTGTGGAGATGTGCACTCTGAACTGTTTGAATGAGTGTGTCCACATGGATGTGTGCACACTGAACTGTTAAAATGAGTGTGTGCACATGGAGATGTGCACACTGAACTGTTAGAATATGTCCACATGGAGGTGTGCACACTGTATTGTTAGAATGAGTGTGTCCACATGGAGGTGTGCACACTGAACTGTTAGAATGAGTGTGTCCACATGGAGGTGTGCACACTGAACTGTTAGAATTAGTGTATCCCTGTGGAGATGTGCACACTGAACTTTTAGAATGATTGTGTCCACATGGAGGTTTGCACACTGAACTGTTAGAATATGTCCACATGGAGGTGTGCACACTCTATTGTTAGAATGAGTGTGTCCACAAGTAGGTGTGCACACTGAACTGTTAGAATGTGTGTGTCCCTGTGGAGGTGTGCACACTGAACTTTTAGAATGAGTGTGTCCACATGGAGGTGTGCACACTGAACTGTTAGAATGAGTGTATCCCTGTGGAGGTATGCACACTGAACTGTAAGAATGAGTGTGTCCACATGGAGGTGTGCACACTGAACTGTTAGAATGAGTGTGTCCACATGGAGGTGTGCACACTGAACTGTTAGAATGAGTGTGCCCACATGGAGGTGTGCACACTGAACTGTTAGAATGAGTGTGCCCACATGGTGGTGTGCACACTGTTCTGTTAGAATGAGTATGCCCACATGGAGGTGTGCACACTGAACTGTTAGAATGAGTGTGCCCACATGGAGTTGTGCACACTGAACTGTTAGAATGAGTGTGTCCACATTGAGGTGTGCACACTGAACTTTTGAAATGAGTGTGCCCACATGTTTCTGTGCACACTGAACTGTTAGAATATGTCCACATGGAGGTGTGCACACTCTATTGTTAGAATGAGTGTATCCACATGGAGGTGTGCACACTGAACTGTTAGAATGAGTGTGTCCACATGGAAGTGTGTACACTGAACTGTTAGATTGAGTGTGTCCACATGGAGGTGTGCACACTGAACTGTTAGAATGAGTGTGTCCACATGGAGGTGTGTACACTGAACTGTTAGATTGAGTGTGTCCACATGGAAGTGTGCACACTGGACTGTTAGAATGAGTGTGCCCACATGGAGTTGTGCACACTGAACTGTTAGAATGAATGTGTCCACATGGAGGTGTGCACACTGAACTGTTAGAATTAGTGTATCCCTGTGGAGATGTGCACACTGAACTGTTAGAATGAGTGTGTCCTCATGGAGGTGTGCACACTGAACTGTTAGAATGAGTGTGTCCACATGGAGGTGTGCACACTGAACTGTTAGAATATGTCCACATGGAGGTGTGCACACTGTATTGTTAGAATGAGTGTGTCCACATGGAGGTGTGCACACTGAACTGTTAGAATGAGTGTGTCCCTGTGGAGGTGTGCACACTGAACTGTTAGAATGAGTGTGTCCACATGGAGGTGTGCACACTGAACTGTTAGAATGAGTGTATCCCTGTGGAGGTGTGCACACTGAACTGTTAGAATGAGTGTGTCCACATGGAGGTGTGCACACTGAACTGTTAGAATGAGTGTGTCCACATGGAAGTGTGCACACTGAACTGTTAGAATGAGTGTGCCCACATGGAGGTTTGCACATTGAACTGTTAGAATGAGTGTGTCCACATGGAGGTGTGCACACTGAACTGTTCGAATATGTCCACATGGAGGTGTGCACACTGTATTGTTAGAATGAGTGTGTCCACCTGGAGGTGTGCACACTGAACTTGTAGAATGAGTGTGTCCACATGGAGGTGTGCACACTGAACTGTTAGAATGAGTGTGTCCACATGGAGGTGTGAACACTGAACTGTTAGAATGAGTGTGTCCACATGGAGGTGTGCACACTGAACTGTTAGAATGATTGTGCCCACATGGAGGTGTGCACACTGAACTGTTAGAATGAGTGTGTCCACATGGAGGTGTGCACACTGAACTGTTAGAATGAGTGTGTCCCTGTGGATGTGTGCACACTGAACTGTTAGAATGAGTGTGTCCGCATGGAGGTGTGCACACTGTATTGTTAGAATGAGTGTATCAACATGGAGGTGTGCACACTGAACTGTTAGAATGAGTGTGTCCACATGGAGGGGTGTACACTGAACTGTTAGATTGTGTGTGTCCACATAGAGGTGTGCACACTGAACTGTTAGAATGAGTGTGTCCACACGGAAGTGTGCAAACTGAACTGTTAGAATGAGTGTGCCCACATGGAGGTGTGCACACTGAACTGTTAGAATGAGTGTGTCCACATGGAGGTGTGCACACTGAACTGTTAGAATATGTCCACATGGAGGTGTGCACACTGAACTGTTAGAATGAGTGTGTCCACATGGAGGTGTGCACACTGAACTGTTAGAATGAGTGTGCCCACATGGAGGTGTGCACACTGAACTGTTAGAATGAGTGTGTCCACATTGAGGTGTGCACACTGAACTGTTAGAATGAGTGTGTCCACATGGAGGTGTGCACACTGAACTGTTAGCATGATTGTGCCCACATGGAGGTATGCACACTGAATTGTTAGAATGAGTGTGTCCACATGGAGGTGTGCACACTGAACTGTTAGAATGAGTGTATCCCTGTGGAGGTGTGTACACTGAACTGTTAGAATGAGTGTGTCCCTGTGGAGGTGTGCACACTGAACTGTTAGAATGAGTGTGTCCACATGGAGGTGTGCACACTGAACTGTTAGAATGAGTGTATCCCTGTGGAGGTGTGCACACTGAACTGTTAGAATGAGTGTGTCCACATGGAGGTGTGCACACTGAACTGTTAGAATGACTGTGTCCACATGGAGGTGTGCACACTGAACTGTTAGAATGAGTGTGCCCACATGGAGGTGTGCACACTGAACTGTTAGAATGAGTGTGCCCACATGGTGGTGTGCACACTGTTCTGTTAGAATGAGTATGCCCACATGGAGGTGTGCACACTGAACTGTTAGAATGAGTGTGCCCACACGGAGTTGTGCACACTGAACTGTTAGAATGAGTGTGTCCACATGGAGGTGTGCACACTGAACTTTTAGAATGAGTGTGCCCACATGTTTCTGTGCACACTGAACTGTTAGAATATGTAGACAAGGAGGTGTGCACACTCTATTGTTAGAATGAGTGTATCCACATGGAGGTGTGCACACTGAACTGTTAGAATGAGTGTGTCCACATGGACATGTGCACACTGAACTGTTAGAATGAGTGTATCCCTGTGCAGGTGTGCACACTGAACTGTTAGAATGAGTGTGTCCACATGGAGGTGTGCACACTGAACTGTTAGAATGAGTGTGTCCACATGGAGGTGTGTACACTGAACTGTTAGATTGAGTGTGTCCACATGGAAGTGTGCACACTGGACTGTTAGAATGAGTGTGCCCACATGGAGTTGTGCACACTGAACTGTTAGAATGAATGTGTCCACATGGAGGTGTGCACACTGAACTGTTAGAATTAGTGTATCCCTGTGGAGATGTGCACACTGAACTGTTAGAATGAGTGTGTCCTCATGGAGGTGTGCACACTGAACTGTTAGAATGAGTGTGTCCACATGGAGGTGTGCACACTGAACTGTTAGAATATGTCCACATGGAGGTGTGCACACTGTATTGTTAGAATGAGTGTGTCCACATGGAGGTGTGCACACTGAACTGTTAGAATGAGTGTGTCCCTGTGGAGGTGTGCACACTGAACTGTTAGAATGAGTGTGTCCACATGGAGGTGTGCACACTGAACTGTTAGAATGAGTGTATCCCTGTGGAGGTGTGCACACTGAACTGTTAGAATGAGTGTGTCCACATGGAGGTGTGCACACTGAACTGTTAGAATGAGTGTGTCCACATGGAAGTGTGCACACTGAACTGTTAGAATGAGTGTGCCAACATGGAGGTTTGCACATTGAACTGTTAGAATGAGTGTGTCCACATGGAGGTGTGCACACTGAACTGTTCGAATATGTCCACATGGAGGTGTGCACACTGTATTGTTAGAATGAGTGTGTCCACCTGGAGGTGTGCACACTGAACTTGTAGAATGAGTGTGTCCACATGGAGGTGTGCACACTGAACTGTTAGAATGAGTGTGTCCACATGGAGGTGTGAACACTGAACTGTTAGAATGAGTGTGTCCACATGGAGGTGTGCACACTGAACTGTTAGAATGATTGTGCCCACATGGAGGTGTGCACACTGAACTGTTAGAATGAGTGTGTCCACATGGAGGTGTGCACACTGAACTGTTAGAATGAGTGTGTCCCTGTGGATGTGTGCACACTGAACTGTTAGAATGAGTGTGTCCGCATGGAGGTGTGCACACTGTATTGTTAGAATGAGTGTATCAACATGGAGGTGTGCACACTGAACTGTTAGAATGAGTGTGTCCACATGGAGGGGTGTACACTGAACTGTTAGATTGTGTGTGTCCACATAGAGGTGTGCACACTGAACTGTTAGAATGAGTGTGTCCACACGGAAGTGTGCAAACTGAACTGTTAGAATGAGTGTGCCCACATGGAGGTGTGCACACTGAACTGTTAGAATGAGTGTGTCCACATGGAGGTGTGCACACTGAACTGTTAGAATATGTCCACATGGAGGTGTGCACACTGAACTGTTAGAATGAGTGTGTCCACATGGAGGTGTGCACACTGAACTGTTAGAATGAGTGTGCCCACATGGAGGTGTGCACACTGAACTGTTAGAATGAGTGTGTCCACATGGAGGTGTGCACACTGAACTGTTAGAATGAGTGTGTCCACATGGAGGTGTGCACACTGAACTGTTAGCATGATTGTGCCCACATGGAGGTATGCACACTGAATTGTTAGAATGAGTGTGTCCACATGGAGGTGTGCACACTGAACTGTTAGAATGAGTGTATCCCTGTGGAGGTGTGTACACTGAACTGTTAGAATGAGTGTGTCCCTGTGGAGGTGTGCACACTGAACTGTTAGAATGAGTGTGTCCACATGGAGGTGTGCACACTGAACTGTTAGAATGAGTGTATCCCTGTGGAGGTGTGCACACTGAACTGTTAGAATGAGTGTGTCCACATGGAGGTGTGCACACTGAACTGTTAGAATGACTGTGTCCACATGGAGGTGTGCACACTGAACTGTTAGAATGAGTGTGCCCACATGGAGGTGTGCACACTGAACTGTTAGAATGAGTGTGCCCACATGGTGGTGTGCACACTGTTCTGTTAGAATGAGTATGCCCACATGGAGGTGTGCACACTGAACTGTTAGAATGAGTGTGCCCACACGGAGTTGTGCACACTGAACTGTTAGAATGAGTGTGTCCACATGGAGGTGTGCACACTGAACTTTTAGAATGAGTGTGCCCACATGTTTCTGTGCACACTGAACTGTTAGAATATGTAGACAAGGAGGTGTGCACACTCTATTGTTAGAATGAGTGTATCCACATGGAGGTGTGCACACTGAACTGTTAGAATGAGTGTGTCCACATGGACATGTGCACACTGAACTGTTAGAATGAGTGTATCCCTGTGCAGGTGTGCACACTGAACTGTTAGAATGAGTGTGTCCACATGGAGGTGTGCACACTGAATAGTTAGAATGAGTGTGTCCACATGGAGGTGTGCACACTGAACTGTTAGAATGAGTGTGCCCACATGGAGGTGTGCACACTGAACTGTTAGAATGAGTGTGTCCACATGGAGGTGTGCACAATGAACTGTTAGAATGAGTGTGTCCACATGGAGTTGTGCACACTGAACTGTTAGAATGAGTGTGTCCACATGGAGGTGTGCACACTGAACTGTTATAATGAGTGTGCCCCCATGGAGGTGTGCACACTGAACTGTTAGAATGAGTGTGCCCACATGGAGTTGTGCACACTGAACTGTTAGAATGAGTGTGTCCACATTGAGGTGTGCACACTGAACTTTTAGAATGAGTGTGCCCACATGTTTCTGTGCACACTGAACTGTTAGAATATGTCCACATGGAGGTGTGCACACTCTATTGTTAGAATGAGTGTATCCACATGGAGGTGTGCACACTGAACTGTTAGAATGAGTGTGTCCACATGGAAGTGTGTACACTGAACTGTTAGATTGAGTGTGTCCACATGGAGGTGTGCACACTGAACTGTTAGAATGAGTGTGTCCACATGGAGGTGTGTACACTGAACTGTTAGATTGAGTGTGTCCACATGGAAGTGTGCACACTGGACTGTTAGAATGAGTGTGCCCACATGGAGTTGTGCACACTGAACTGTTAGAATGAATGTGTTCACATGGAGGTGTGCACACTGAACTGTTAGAATTAGTGTATCCCTGTGGAGATGTGCACACTGAACTGTTAGAATGAGTGTGTCCTCATGGAGGTGTGCACACTGAACTGTTAGAATGAGTGTGTCCACATGGAGGTGTGCACACTGAACTGTTAGAATATGTCCACATGGAGGTGTGCACACTGTATTGTTAGAATGAGTGTGTCCACATGGAGGTGTGCACACTGAACTGTTAGAATGAGTGTGTCCCTGTGGAGGTGTGCACACTGAACTGTTAGAATGAGTGTGTCCACATGGAGGTGTGCACACTGAACTGTTAGAATGAGTGTATCCCTGTGGAGGTGTGCACACTGAACTGTTAGAATGAGTGTGTCCACATGGAGGTGTGCACACTGAACTGTTAGAATGAGTGTGTCCACATGGAAGTGTGCACACTGAACTGTTAGAATGAGTGTGCCCACATGGAGGTGTGCACATTGAACTGTTAGAATGAGTGTGTCCACATGGAGGTGTGCACACTGAACTGTTCGAATATGTCCACATGGAGGTGTGCACACTGTATTGTTAGAATGAGTGTGTCCACCTGGAGGTGTGCACACTGAACTTTTAGAATGAGTGTGTCCGCATGGAGGTGTGCACACTGTATTGTTAGAATGAGTGTATCAACATGGAGGTGTGCACACTGAACTGTTAGAATGAGTGTGTCCACATGGAGGGGTGTACACTGAACTGTTAGATTGTGTGTGTCCACATAGAGGTGTGCACACTGAACTGTTAGAATGAGTGTGTCCACACGGAAGTGTGCAAACTGAACTGTTAGAATGAGTGTGCCCACATGGAGGTGTGCACACTGAACTGTTAGAATGAGTGTGTCCACATGGAGGTGTGCACACTGAACTGTTAGAATATGTCCACATGGAGGTGTGCACACTGAACTGTTAGAATGAGTGTATCCCTGTGGAGGTGTGTACACTGAACTGTTAGAATGAGTGTGTCCCTGTGGAGGTGTGCACACTGAACTGTTAGAATGAGTGTGTCCACATGGAGGTGTGCACACTGAACTGTTAGAATGAGTGTATCCCTGTGGAGGTGTGCACACTGAACTGTTAGAATGAGTGTGTCCACATGGAGGTGTGCACACTGAACTGTTAGAATGACTGTGTCCACATGGAGGTGTGCACACTGAACTGTTAGAATGAGTGTGCCCACATGGAGGTGTGCACACTGAACTGTTAGAATGAGTGTGCCCACATGGTGGTGTGCACACTGTTCTGTTAGAATGAGTATGCCCACATGGAGGTGTGCACACTGAACTGTTAGAATGAGTGTGCCCACACGGAGTTGTGCACACTGAACTGTTAGAATGAGTGTGTCCACATGGAGGTGTGCACACTGAACTTTTAGAATGAGTGTGCCCACATGTTTCTGTGCACACTGAACTGTTAGAATATGTAGACAAGGAGGTGTGCACACTCTATTGTTAGAATGAGTGTATCCACATGGAGGTGTGCACACTGAACTGTTAGAATGAGTGTGTCCACATGGACATGTGCACACTGAACTGTTAGAATGAGTGTATCCCTGTGCAGGTGTGCACACTGAACTGTTAGAATGAGTGTGTCCACATGGAGGTGTGCACAATGAACTGTTAGAATGAGTGTGTCCACATGGAGGTGTGCACACTGAACTGTTAGAATGAGTGTGTCCACATGGAGGTGTGCACACTGAACTGTTAGAATGAGTGTGCCCACATGGAGGTGTGCACACTGAACTGTTAGAATGAGTGTGCCCACATGGTGGTGTGCACACTGTTCTGTTAGAATGAGTATGCCCACATGGAGGTGTGCACACTGAACTGTTAGAATGAGTGTGCCCACATGGAGGTGTGCACACTGAACTGTTAGAATCTGTCCACATTGAGGTGTGCACACTGAACTGTTAGAATGAGTGTGTCAACATGGAGGTGTGCACACTGAACTGTTAGAATGAGTGTGCCCACATGGAGGTATGCACACTGAACTGTTAGATTGAGTGTGTCCATATGGAGGTGTGCACACTGAACTGTTAGAATGAGTGTGTCCACATGGAGGTGTGCACACTGAACTGTTAGAATTAGTGTATCCCTGTGGAGGTGTGCACACTGAACTGTTAGAATGAGTGTGTCCACATGGAGGTGTGCACACTGAACTGTTAGAATGAGTGTGTCCACATGGAGGTGTGCACACTGAACTGTTAGAATATGTCCACATGGAGGTGTGCACACTGTATTGTTAGAATGAGTGTGTCCACAAGTAGTTGTGCACACTAAACTGTTAGAATGAGTGTATCCCTGTGGAGGAGTGCACACTGAACTGTAAGAATGAGTGTGTCCACATGGAGGTGTGCACACTGAACTGTTAGAATGAGTGTGTCCACATGGAGGTGTGCACACTGAACTGTTAGAATGAGTGTGCCCACATGGAGGTGTGCACACTGAACTGTTAGAATGAGTGTGCCCACATGGTGGTGTGCACTCTCTTCTGTTAGAATGAGTATGCCCACATGGAGGTGTGCACACTGAACTGTTAGAATGAGTGTGCCCACATGGAGTTGTGCACACTGAACTGTTAGAATGAGTGTGTCCACATTGAGGTGTGCACACTGAACTTTTAGAATGAGTGTGCCCACATGTTTCTGTGCACACTGAACTGTTAGAATATGTCCACATGGAGGTGTGCACACTCTATTGTTAGAATGAGTGTATCCACATGGAGGTGTGCACAGTGAACTGTTAGAATGAGTGTGTCCACATGGAAGTGTGTACACTGAACTGTTAGATTGAGTGTGTCCACATGGAAGTGTGCACACTGAACTGTTAGAATGAGTGTGTCCACATGGAGGTGTGTACACTGAACTGTTAGATTGAGTGTGTCCACATGGAAGTGTGCACACTGAACTGTTAGAATGAGTGTGCCCACATGGAGTTGTGCACACTGAACTGTTAGAATGAGTGTGTCCACATGGAGGTGTGCACACTCTATTGTTAGAATGAGTGTATCCACATGGAGGTGTGCACACTGAACTGTTAGAATGAGTGTGTCCACATGGAAGTGTGTACACTGACCTGTTAGATTGAGTGTGTCCACATGGAGGTGTGCACACTGAACTGTTAGAATGAGTGTGTCCACCTGGAGGTGTTTACACTGAACTGTTAGATTGAGAGTGTCCACATGGAAGTGTGCACACTGAACTGTTAGAATGAGTGTGCCCACATGGAGGTGTGCACACTGATCTGTTAGAATTAGTGTATCCCTGTGGAGATGTGCACACTGAACTGTTAGAAAGAGTGTGTCCACATGGATGTGTGCACACTGAACTGTTAGAATGAGTGTGTCCACATGGAGGTGTGCACACTGAATTGTTAGAATATGTCCACATGGAGGTGTGCACACTGTATTGTTAGAATGAGTGTGTCCACATGGAGGTGTGCACACTGAACTGTTAGAATGAGTGTGTCCACATGGAGGTGTGCACACTGAACTGTTAGAATTAGTGTATCCCTGTGGAGATGTGCACACTGAACTGTTAGAATGAGTGTGTCCACATGGAGGTGTGCACACTGAACTGTTAGAATGAGTGTGTCCACATGGAGGTTTGCACACTGAACTGTTAGAATATGTCCACATGGAGGTGTGCACACTCCATTGTTAGAATGAGTGTGTCCACAAGTAGGTGTGCACACTGAACTTTTAGAATGAGTGTGTCCACATGGAGGTGTGAACACTGAACTGTTAGAATATGTCCACATGGAGGTGTGCACACTGTATTGTTAGAATGAGTGTGTCCACCTGGAGGTGTGCACACTGAACTGTTAGAATGAGTGTGCCCACATGGAGGTGTGCACACTGAACTGTTAGAATGAGTGTGTCCACATGGAGGTGTGCACACTGAACTGTTAGAATGAGTGTGTCCACATGGAGGTGTGCACACTGAACTGTTAGCATGATTGTGCCCACATGGAGGTATGCACACTGAACTGTTAGAATGAGTGTGTCCACATGGAGGTGTGCACACTGAACTGTTAGAATGAGTGTATCCCTGTGGAGGTGTGCACACTGAACTGTAAGAATGAGTGTGTCCACATGGAGGTGTGCACACTGAACTGTTAGAATGAGTGTGTCCACATGTAGTTGTGCACACTGAACTGTTAGAATGAGTGTGCCCACATGGAGGTGTGCACACTGAACTGTTAGAATGAGTGTGCCCACATGGTGGTGTGCACACTGTTCTGTTAGAATGAGTATGCCCACATGGAGGTGTGCACACTGAACTGTTAGAATGAGTGTGCCCACATGGAGGTGTGCACACTGAACTGTTAGAATCTGTCCACATTGAGGTGTGCACACTGAACTGTTAGAATGAGTGTGTCAACATGGAGGTGTGCACACTGAACTGTTAGAATGAGTGTGCCCACATGGAGGTGTGCACACTGAACTGTTAGAATGAGTGTGTCCACATGGAGGTGTGCACACTGAACTGTTAGAACGAGTGTGTCCACATGGATGTGTGCACACTGAACTGTTAGAGTGAGTGTATCCCTGTGGAGATGTGAACACTGAACTGTTAGAATGAGTGTGTCCACATGGAGGTGTGCACACTGAACTGTTAGAATATGTCCACATGGAGGTGTGCACACTGTATTGTTAGAATGAGTGTGTCCACATGGAGGTGTGCACACTGAACTGTTAGAATGAGTGTGTCCCTGTGGAGGTGTGCACACTGAACTGTTAGAATGAGTGTGTCCACATGGAGGTGTGCACACTGAACTGTTAGAATGAGTGTATCCCTGTGGAGGTGTGCACACTGAACGGTTAGAATGAGTGTGTCCACATGGAGGTGTGCACACTGAACTGTTAGAATGACTGTGTCCACATGGAGGTGTGCACACTGAACTGTTAGAATGAGTGTGCCCACATGGAGGTGTGCACACTGAACTGTTAGAATGAGTGTGCCCACATGGTGGTTTGCACACTGTTCTGTTAGAATGAGTATGCCCACATGGAGGTGTGCACACTGAACTGTTAGAATGAGTGTGCCCACATGGAGTTGTGCACACTGAACTGTTAGAATGAGTGTGTCCACATGGAGGTGTGCACACTGAACTTTTAGAATGAGTGTGCGCACATGTTTCTGTGCACACTGAACTGTTAGAATATGTCCACAAGGAGGTGTGCACACTCTATTGTTAGAATGAGTGTATCCACATGGAGGTGTGCACACTGAACTGTTAGAATGAGTGTGTCCACATGGACATGTGCACACTGAACTGTTAGAATGAGTGTATCCCTGTGCAGGTGTGCACACTGAACTGTTAGAATGAGTGTGTCCACATGGAGGTGTGCACACTGAATAGTTAGAATGAGTGTGTCCACATGGAGGTGTGCACACTGAACTGTTAGAATGAGTGTGCCCACATAGAGGTGTGCACACTGAACTGTTAGAATGAGTGTGTCTACATGGAGGTGTGCACAATGAACTGTTAGAATGAGTTTGTCCACATGGAGGTGTGCACACTGAACTGTTAGAATGAGTGTGTCCACATGGAGGTGTTCACACTGAACTGTTAGAATGAGTGTGCCCACATGGAGGTGTGCACACTGAACTGTTAGAATGAGTGTGCCCACATGGTGGTGTGCACACTGTTCTGTTAGAATGAGTATGCCCACATGGAGGTGTGCACACTGAACTGTTAGAATGAGTGTGCCCACATGGAGGTGTGCACACTGAACTGTTAGAATGAGTGTGCCCACATGGAGGTATGCACACTGAACTGTTAGAATGAGTGTGTCCATATGGAGGTGTGCACACTGAACTGTTAGAATGAGTGTGTCCACATGGAGGTGTGCACACTGAACTGTTAGAATTAGTGTATCCCTGTGGAGATGTGCACACTGAACTGTTAGAATGAGTGTGTCCACATGGAGGTGTGCACACTGAACTGTTAGAATGAGTGTGTCCACATGGAGGTGTGCACACTGAACTGTTAGAATATTTCCACATGGAGGTGTGCACACTGTATTGTTAGAATGAGGGTGTCCACAAGTAGGTGTGCACACTAAACTGTTAGAATGTGTGTGTCCCTGTGGAGGTGTGCACACTGAACTGTTAGAATGAGTGTGTCCACATGGAGGTGTGCACACTGAACTGTTAGAATGAGTGTATCCCTGTGGAGGTGTGCACACTGAACTGTAAGAATGAGTGTGTCCACATGGAGGTGTGCACACTGAACTGTTAGAATGAGTGTGTCCACATGGAGGTGTGCACACTGTATTGTTAGAATGAGTGTGTCCACATGGAGGTGTGCACACTGAACTGTTAGAATGAGTGTGCCCACATGGTGGTGTGAACACTCTTCTGTTAGAATGAGTATGCCCACATGGAGGTGTGCACACTGAACTGTTAGAATGAGTGAGCCCACATGGAGTTGTGCACACTGAACTGTTAGAATGAGTGTGTCCACATTGAGGTGTGCACACTGAACTTTTAG
The DNA here is from genome assembly GCF_949786415.1 of Peromyscus eremicus. Taxonomy (NCBI): domain Eukaryota; kingdom Metazoa; phylum Chordata; class Mammalia; order Rodentia; family Cricetidae; genus Peromyscus; species Peromyscus eremicus. Next base: position 156,752 of record NW_026734593.1, on the reverse strand, counting down.
AATGAGTGTGCCCACATGTTTCTGTGCACACTGAACTGTTAGAATATGTCCACATGGAGGTGTGCACACTCTATTGTTAGAATGAGTGTATCCACATGGAGGTGTGCACACTGAACTGTTAGAATATGTCCACATGGAGGTGTGCACACTGTATTGTTAGAATGAGTGTGTCCACCTGGAGGTGTGCACACTGAACTGTTAGAATGAGTGTGCCCACATGGAGGTGTGCACACTGAACTGTTAGAATGTGTGTGTCCACATGGAGGTGTGCACACTGAACTGTTAGAATGAGTGTGTCCACATGGAGGTGTGCACACTGAACTGTTAGCATGATTGTGCCCACATGGAAGTATGAACACTGAACTGTTAGAATGAGTGTGTCCACATGGAGGTGTGCACACTGAACTGTTAGAATGAGTGTATCCCTGTGGAGGTGTGCACACTGAACTGTTAGAATGAGTGTGTCCACATGGAGGTGTGCACACTGAACTGTTAGAATGAGTGTGTCCACATGTAGGTGTGCACACTGAACTGTTAGAATGAGTGTGCCCACATGGAGGTGTGCACACTGAACTGTTAGAATGAGTGTGCCCACATGGTGGTGTGCACACTGTTCTGTTAGAATGAGTATGCCCACATGGAGGTGTGCACACTGAACTGTTAGAATGAGTGTGCCCACATGGAGGTGTGCACACTGAACTGTTAGAATCTGTCCACATTGAGGTGTGCACACAGAACTGTTAGAATGAGTGTGTCAACATGGAGATGTTCACACTGAACTGTTAGAATGAGTGTGCCCACATGGAGGTGTGCACACTGAACTGTTAGAACGAGTGTGTCCACATGGAGGTGTGCACACTGAACTGTTAGAATGAGTGTATCCCTGTGGAGATGTGAACACTGAACTGTTAGAATGAGTGTGTCCACATGGAGGTGTGCACACTGAACTGTTAGAATATGTCCACATGGAGGTGTGCACACTGTATTGTTAGAATGAGTGTGTCCACATGGAGGTGTGCACACTGAACTGTTAGAATGAGTGTGTCCCTGTGGAGGTGTGCACACTGAACTGTTAGAATGAGTGTGTCCACATGGAGGTGTGCACACTGAACTGTTAGAATGAGTGTATCCCTGTGGAGGTGTGCACACTGAACTGTTAGAATGAGTGTGTCCACATGGAGGTGTGCACACTGAACTGTTAGAATGACTGTGTCCACATGGAGGTGTGCACACTGAACTGTTAGAATGAGTGTGCCCACATGGAGGTGTGCACACTGAACTGTTAGAATGAGTGTGCCCACATGGTGGTGTGCACACTGTTCTGTTAGAATGAGTATGCCCACATGGAGGTGTGCACACTGAACTGTTAGAATGAGTGTGCCCACATGGAGTTGTGCACACTGAACTGTTAGAATGAGTGTGTCCACATGGAGGTGTGCACACTGAACTTTTAGAATGAGTGTGCCCACATGTTTCTGTGCACACTGAACTGTTAGAATATGTCCACAAGGAGGTGTGCACACTCTATTGTTAGAATGAGTGTATCCACATGGAGGTGTGCACACTGAACTGTTAGAATGAGTGTGTCCACATGGACATGTGCACACTGAACTGTTAGAATGAGTGTATCCCTGTGCAGGTGTGCACACTGAACTGTTAGAATGAGTGTGTCCACATGGAGGTGTGCACACTGAATAGTTAGAATGAGTGTATCCACATGGAGGTGTGCACACTGAACTGTTAGAATGAGTGTGCCCACATGGAGGTGTGCACACTGAACTGTTAGAATGAGTGTGTCCACATGGAGGTGTGCACAATGAACTGTTAGAATGAGTGTGTCCACATGGAGGTGTGCACACTGAACTGTTAGAATGAGTGTGTCCACATGGACGTGTGCACACTGAACTGTTAGAATGAGTATGCCCACATGGAGGTGTGCACACTGAACTGTTAGAATGAGTGTGCCCACATGGAGTTGTGCACACTGAACTGTTAGAATGAGTGTGTCCACATTGAGGTGTGCACACTGAACTTTTAGAATGAGTGTGCCCACATGTTTCTGTGCACACTGAACTGTTAGAATATGTCCACATGGAGGTGTGCACACTCTATTGTTAGAATGAGTGTATCCACATGGAGGTGTGCACACTGAACTGTTAGAATATGTCCACATGGAGGTGTGCACACTGTATTGTTAGAATGAGTGTGTCCACCTGGAGGTGTGCACACTGAACTGTTATAATGAGTGTGCCCACATGGAGGTGTGCACACTGAACTGTTAGAATGAGTGTGTCCACATGGAGGTATGCACACTGAACTGTTAGAATGAGTGTGTCCACATGGAGGTGTGCACACTGAACTGTTAGCATGATTGTGCCCACATGGAAGTATGAACACTGAACTGTTAGAATGAGTGTGTCCACATGGAGGTGTGCACACTGAACTGTTAGAATGAGTGTATCCCTGTGGAGGTGTATACACTGAACTGTTAGAATGAGTGTGTCCACATGGAGGTGTGCACACTGAACTGTTAGAATGAGTGTGTCCACATGTAGGTGTGCACACTGAACTGTTAGAATGAGTGTGCCCACATGGAGGTGTGCACACTGAACTGTTAGAATGAGTGTGCCCACATGGTGGTGTGCACACTGTTCTGTTAGAATGAGTATGCCCACATGGAGGTGTGCACACTGAACTGTTAGAATGAGTGTGCCCACATGGAGGTGTGCACACTGAACTGTTAGAATCTGTCCACATTGAGGTGTGCACACTGAACTGTTAGAATGAGTGTGTCAACATGGAGATGTTCACACTGAACTGTTAGAATGAGTGTGCCCACATGGAGGTGTGCACACTGAACTGTTAGAACGACTGTGTCCACATGGAGGTGTGCACACTGAACTGTTAGAATGAGTGTATCCCTGTGGAGATGTGAACACTGAACTGTTAGAATGAGTGTGTCCACATGGAGGTGTGCACACTGAACTGTTAGAATATGTCCACATGGAGGTGTGCACACTGTATTGTTAGAATGAGTGTGTCCACATGGAGGTGTGCACACTGAACTGTTAGAATGAGTGTGTCCCTGTGGAGGTGTGCACACTGAACTGTTAGAATGAGTGTGTCCACATGGAGGTGTGCACACTGAACTGTTAGAATGAGTGTATCCCTGTGGAGGTGTGCACACTGAACTGTTAGAATGAGTGTGTCCACATGGAGGTGTGCACACTGAACTGTTAGAATGACTGTGTCCACATGGAGGTGTGCACACTGAACTGTTAGAATGAGTGTGCCCACATGGAGGTGTGCACACTGAACTGTTAGAATGAGTGTGCCCACATGGTGGTGTGCACACTGTTCTGTTAGAATGAGTATGCCCACATGGAGGTGTGCACACTGAACTGTTAGAATGAGTGTGCCCACATGGAGTTGTGCACACTGAACTGTTAGAATGAGTGTGTCCACATGGAGGTGTGCACACTGAACTTTTAGAATGAGTGTGCCCACATGTTTCTGTGCACACTGAACTGTTAGAATATGTCCACAAGGAGGTGTGCACACTCTATTGTTAGAATGAGTGTATCCACATGGAGGTGTGCACACTGAACTGTTAGAATGAGTGTGTCCACATGGACATGTGCACACTGAACTGTTAGAATGAGTGTATCCCTGTGCAGGTGTGCACACTGAACTGTTAGAATGAGTGTGTCCACATGGAGGTGTGCACACTGAATAGTTAGAATGAGTGTATCCACATGGAGGTGTGCACACTGAACTGTTAGAATGAGTGTGCCCACATGGAGGTGTGCACACTGAACTGTTAGAATGAGTGTGTCCACATGGAGGTGTGCACAATGAACTGTTAGAATGAGTGTGTCCACATGGAGGTGTGCACACTGAACTGTTAGAATGAGTGTGTCCACATGGACGTGTGCACACTGAACTGTTAGAATGAGTGTGCCCACATGGAGGTGTGCACACTGAACTGTTAGAATGAGTGTGCCCACATGGTGGTGTGCACACTGTTCTGTTAGAATGAGTATGCCCACATGGAGGTGTGCACACTGAACTGTTAGAATGAGTGTGCCCACATGGAGGTGTGCACACTGAACTGTTAGAATCTGTCCACATTGTGGTGTGCACACCGAACTGTTAGAATGAGTGTGTCAACATGGAGGTGTGCACACTGAACTGTTAGAATGAGTGTGCCCACATATAGGTATGCACACTGAACTGTTAGAATGAGTGTGTCCATATGGAGGTGTGCACACTGAACTGTTAGAATGAGTGTGTCCACATGGAGGTGTGCACACTGAACTGTTAGAATTAGTGTATCCCTGTGGAGATGTGCACACTGAACTGTTAGAATGAGTGTGTCCACATGGAGGTGTGCACACTGAACTGTTAGAATGAGTGTGTCCACATGGAGGTGTGCACACTGAACTGTTAGAATATGTCCACATGGAGGTGTGCACACTGTATTGTTAGAATGAGTGTGTCCACAAGTAGGTGTGCACACTAAACTGTTAGAATGTGTGTGTCCCTGTGGAGGTGTGCACACTGAACTGTTAGAATGAGTGTGTCCACATGGAGGTGTGCACACTGAACTGTTAGAATGAGTGTATCCCTGTGGAGGTGTGCACACTGAACTGTAAGAATGAGTGTGTCCACATGGAGGTGTGCACACTGAACTGTTAGAATGAGTGTGTCCACATGGAGGTGTGCACACTGTATTGTTAGAATGAGTGTGTCCACATGGAGGTGTGCACACTGAACTGTTAGAATGAGTGTGCCCACATGGTGGTGTGCACACTCTTCTGTTAGAATGAGTATGCCCACATGGAGGTGTGCACACTGAACTGTTAGAATGAGTGTGCCCACATGGAGTTGTGCACACTGAACTGTTAGAATGAGTGTGTCCACATTGAGGTGTGCACACTGAACTTTTAGAATGAGTGTGCCCACATGTTTCTGTGCACACTGAACTGTTAGAATATGTCCACATGGAGGTGTGCACACTCTATTGTTAGAATGAGTGTATCCCCATGGAGGTGTGCACACTGAACTGTTAGAATGAGTGTGTCCACATGGAGGTGTGCACACTCTATTGTTAGAATGAGTGTATCCACATGGAGGTGTGCACACTGATCTGTTAGAATGAGTGTGTCCACATGGAACTGTGTACACTGAACTGTTAGATTGAGTGTGTCCACATGGAGGTGTGCACACTGAACTGTTAGAATGAGTGTGTCCACCTGGAGGTGTTTACACTGAACTGTTAGATTGAGAGTGTCCACATGGAAGTGTGCACACTGAACTGTTAGAATGAGTGTGCCCACATGGAGTTGTGCACACTGAACTGTTAGAATGAGTGTGTCCACATGGAGGTGTGCACACTGAACTGTTAGAATTAGTGTATCCCTGTGGAGATGTGCACACTGAACTGTTGGAATCAGTGTTTCCACATGGATGTGTGCACACTGAACTGTTAGAATGAGTGTATCCCTGTGCAGGTGTGCACACTGAACTGTTAGAATGAGTGTGTCCACATGGAGGTGTGCACACTGAATAGTTAGAATGAGTGTGTCCACATGGAGGTGTGCACACTGAACTGTTAGAATGAGTGTGCCCACATAGAGGTGTGCACACTGAACTGTTAGAATGAGTGTGTCCACATGGAGGTGTGCACAATGAACTGTTAGAATGAGTTTGTCCACATGGAGGTGTGCACACTGAACTGTTAGAATGAGTGTGTCCACATGGAGGTGTTCACACTGAACTGTTAGAATGAGTGTGCCCACATGGAGGTGTGCACACTGAACTGTTAGAATGAGTGTGCCCACATGGTGGTGTGCACACTGTTCTGTTAGAATGAGTATGCCCACATGGAGGTGTGCACACTGAACTGTTAGAATGAGTGTGCCCACATGGAGGTGTGCACACTGAACTGTTAGAATGAGTGTGCCCACATGGAGGTATGCACACTGAACTGTTAGAATGAGTGTGTCCATATGGAGGTGTGCACACTGAACTGTTAGAATGAGTGTGTCCACATGGAGGTGTGCACACTGAACTGTTAGAATTAGTGTATCCCTGTGGAGATGTGCACACTGAACTGTTAGAATGAGTGTGTCCACATGGAGGTGTGCACACTGAACTGTTAGAATGAGTGTGTCCACATGGAGGTGTGCACACTGAACTGTTAGAATATTTCCACATGGAGGTGTGCACACTGTATTGTTAGAATGAGTGTGTCCACAAGTAGGTGTGCACACTAAACTGTTAGAATGTGTGTGTCCCTGTGGAGGTGTGCACACTGAACTGTTAGAATGAGTGTGTCCACATGGAGGTGTGCACACTGAACTGTTAGAATGAGTGTATCCCTGTGGAGGTGTGCACACTGAACTGTAAGAATGAGTGTGTCCACATGGAGGTGTGCACACTGAACTGTTAGAATGAGTGTGTCCACATGGAGGTGTGCACACTGTATTGTTAGAATGAGTGTGTCCACATGGAGGTGTGCACACTGAACTGTTAGAATGAGTGTGCCCACATGGTGGTGTGAACACTCTTCTGTTAGAATGAGTATGCCCACATGGAGGTGTGCACACTGAACTGTTAGAATGAGTGAGCCCACATGGAGTTGTGCACACTGAACTGTTAGAATGAGTGTGTCCACATTGAGGTGTGCACACTGAACTTTTAGAATGAGTGTGCCCACATGTTTCTGTGCACACTGAACTGTTAGAATATGTCCACATGGAGGTGTGCACACTCTATTGTTAGAATGAGTGTATCCACATGGAGGTGTGCACACTGAACTGTTAGAATATGTCCACATGGAGGTGTGCACACAGTATTGTTAGAATGAGTGTGTCCACCTGGAGGTGTGCACACTGAACTGTTAGAATGAGTGTGCCCACATGGAGGTGTGCACACTGAACTGTTAGAATGAGTGTGTCCACATGGAGGTGTGCACACTGAACTGTTAGAATGAGTGTGTCCACATGGAGGTGTGCACACTGAACTGTTAGCATGATTGTGCCCACATGGAAGTATGAACACTGAACTGTTAGAATGAGTGTGTCCACATGGAGGTGTGCACACTGAACTGTTAGAATGAGTGTATCCCTGTGGAGGTGTGCACACTGAACTGTTAGAATGAGTGTGTCCACATGGAGGTGTGCACACTGAACTGTTAGAATGAGTGTGTCCACATGTAGGTGTGCACACTGAACTGTTAGAATGAGTGTGCCCACATGGAGGTGTGCACACTGAACTGTTAGAATGAGTGTGCCCACATGGTGGTGTGCACACTGTTCTGTTAGAATGAGTATGCCCACATGGAGGTGTGCACACTGAACTGTTAGAATGAGTGTGCCCACATGGAGGTGTGCACACTGAACTGTTAGAATCTGTCCACATTGAGGTGTGCACACTGAACTGTTAGAATGAGTGTGTCAACATGGAGATGTTCACACTGAACTGTTAGAATGAGTGTGCCCACATGGAGGTGTGCACACTGAACTGTTAGAACGAGTGTGTCCACATGGAGGTGTGCACACTGAACTGTTAGAATGAGTGTATCCCTGTGGAGATGTGAACACTGAACTGTTAGAATGAGTGTGTCCACATGGAGGTGTGCACACTGAACTGTTAGAATATGTCCACATGGAGGTGTGCACACTGTATTGTTAGAATGAGTGTGTCCACATGGAGGTGTGCACACTGAACTGTTAGAATGAGTGTGTCCCTGTGGAGGTGTGCACACTGAACTGTTAGAATGAGTGTGTCCACATGGAGGTGTGCACACTGAACTGTTAGAATGAGTGTATCCCTCTGGAGGTGTGCACACTGAACTGTTAGAATGAGTGTGTCCACATGGAGGTGTGCACACTGAACTGTTAGAATGACTGTGTCCACATGGAGGTGTGCACACTGAACTGTTAGAATGAGTGTGCCCACATGGAGGTGTGCACACTGAACTGTTAGAATGAGTGTGCCCACATGGTGGTGTGCACACTGTTCTGTTAGAATGAGTATGCCCACATGGAGGTGTGCACACTGAACTGTTAGAATGAGTGTGCCCACATGGAGTTGTGCACACTGAACTGTTAGAATGAGTGTGTCCACATGGAGGTGTGCACACTGAACTTTTAGAATGAGTGTGCCCACATGTTTCTGTGCACACTGAACTGTTAGAATATGTCCACAAGGAGGTGTGCACACTCTATTGTTAGAATGAGTGTATCCACATGGAGGTGTGCACACTGAACTGTTAGAATGAGTGTGTCCACATGGACATGTGCACACTGAACTGTTAGAATGAGTGTATCCCTGTGCAGGTGTGCACACTGAACTGTTAGAATGAGTGTGTCCACATGGAGGTGTGCACACTGAATAGTTAGAATGAGTGTATCCACATGGAGGTGTGCACACTGAACTGTTAGAATGAGTGTGCCCACATGGAGGTGTGCACACTGAACTGTTAGAATGAGTGTGTCCACATGGAGGTGTGCACAATGAACTGTTAGAATGAGTGTGTCCACATGGAGGTGTGCACACTGAACTGTTAGAATGAGTGTGTCCACATGGACGTGTGCACACTGAACTGTTAGAATATGTCCACATGGAGGTGTGCACACTCTATTGTTAGAATGAGTGTATCCACATGGAGGTGTGCACACTGAACTGTTAGAATATGTCCACATGGAGGTGTGCACACTGTATTGTTAGAATGAGTGTGTCCACCTGGAGGTGTGCACACTGAACTGTTAGAATGAGTGTGCCCACATGGAGATGTGCACACTGAACTGTTAGAATGAGTGTGTCCACATGGAGGTGTGCACACTGAACTGTTAGAATGAGTGTGTCCACATGGAGGTGTGCACACTGAACTGTTAGCATGATTGTGCCCACATGGAAGTATGAACACTGAACTGTTAGAATGAGTGTGTCCACATGGAGGTGTGCACACTGAACTGTTAGAATGAGTGTATCCCTGTGGAGGTGTGCACACTGAACTGTTAGAATGAGTGTGTCCACATGGAGGTGTGCACACTGAACTGTTAGAATGAGTGTGTCCACATGTAGGTGTGCACACTGAAGTGTTAGAATGAGTGTGCCCACATGGAGGTGTGCACACTGAACTGTTAGAATGAGTGTGCCCACATGGTGGTGTGCACACTGTTCTGTTAGAATGAGTATGCCCACATGGAGGTGTGCACACTGAACTGTTAGAATGAGTGTGCCCACATGGAGGTGTGCACACTGAACTGTTAGAATCTGTCCACATTGAGGTGTGCACACTGAACTGTTAGAATGAGTGTGTCAACATGGAGATGTTCACACTGAACTGTTAGAATGAGTGTGCCCACATGGAGGTGTGCACACTGAACTGTTAGAACGAGTGTGTCCACATGGAGGTGTGCACACTGAACTGTTAGAATGAGTGTATCCCTGTGGAGATGTGAACACTGAACTGTTAGAATGAGTGTGTCCACATGGAGGTGTGCACACTGAACTGTTAGAATATGTCCACATGGAGGTGTGCACACTGTATTGTTAGAATGAGTGTGTCCACATGGAGGTGTGCACACTGAACTGTTAGAATGAGTGTGTCCCTGTGGAGGTGTGCACACTGAACTGTTAGAATGAGTGTGTCCACATGGAGGTGTGCACACTGAACTGTTAGAATGAGTGTATCCCTGTGGAGGTGTGCACACTGAACTGTTAGAATGAGTGTGTCCACATGGAGGTGTGCACACTGAACTGTTAGAATGACTGTGTCCACATGGAGGTGTGCACACTGAACTGTTAGAATGAGTGTGCCCACATGGAGGTGTGCACACTGAACTGTTAGAATGAGTGTGCCCACATGGTGGTGTGCACACTGTTCTGTTAGAATGAGTATGCCCACATGGAGGTGTGCACACTGAACTGTTAGAATGAGTGTGCCCACATGGAGTTGTGCACACTGAACTGTTAGAATGAGTGTGTCCACATGGAGGTGTGCACACTGAACTTTTAGAATGAGTGTGCCCACATGTTTCTGTGCACACTGAACTGTTAGAATATGTCCACAAGGAGGTGTGCACACTCTATTGTTAGAATGAGTGTATCCACATGGAGGTGTGCACACTGAACTGTTAGAATGAGTGTGTCCACATGGACATGTGCACACTGAACTGTTAGAATGAGTGTATCCCTGTGCAGGTGTGCACACTGAACTGTTAGAATGAGTGTGTCCACATGGAGGTGTGCACACTGAATAGTTAGAATGAGTGTATCCACATGGAGGTGTGCACACTGAACTGTTAGAATGAGTGTGCCCACATGGAGGTGTGCACACTGAACTGTTAGAATGAGTGTGTCCACATGGAGGTGTGCACAATGAACTGTTAGAATGAGTGTGTCCACATGGAGGTGTGCACACTGAACTGTTAGAATGAGTGTGTCCACATGGACGTGTGCACACTGAACTGTTAGAATGAGTATGCCCACATGGAGGTGTGCACACTGAACTGTTAGAATGAGTGTGCCCACATGGAGTTGTGCACACTGAACTGTTAGAATGAGTGTGTCCACATTGAGGTGTGCACACTGAACTTTTAGAATGAGTGTGCCCACATGTTTCTGTGCACACTGAACTGTTAGAATATGTCCACATGGAGGTGTGCACACTCTATTGTTAGAATGAGTGTATCCACATGGAGGTGTGCACACTGAACTGTTAGAATATGTCCACATGGAGGTGTGCACACTGTATTGTTAGAATGAGTGTGTCCACCTGGAGGTGTGCACACTGAACTGTTAGAATGAGTGTGCCCACATGGAGGTGTGCACACTGAACTGTTAGAATGAGTGTGTCCACATGGAGGTGTGCACACTGAACTGTTAGAATGAGTGTGTCCACATGGAGGTGTGCACACTGAACTGTTAGCATGATTGTGCCCACATGGAAGTATGAACACTGAACTGTTAGAATGAGTGTGTCCACATGGAGGTGTGCACACTGAACTGTTAGAATGAGTGTATCCCTGTGGAGGTGTGCACACTGAACTGTTAGAATGAGTGTGTCCACATGGAGGTGTGCACACTGAACTGTTAGAATGAGTGTGTCCACATGTAGGTGTGCACACTGAACTGTTAGAATGAGTGTGCCCACATGGAGGTGTGCACACTGAACTGTTAGAATGAGTGTGCCCACATGGTGGTGTGCACACTGTTCTGTTAGAATGAGTATGCCCACATGGAGGTGTGCACACTGAACTGTTAGAATGAGTGTGTCAACATGGAGATGTTCACACTGAACTGTTAGAATGAGTGTGTCCACATGGAGGTGTGCACACTGAACTGTTAGAACGAGTGTGTCCACATGGAGGTGTGCACACTGAACTGTTAGAATGAGTGTATCCCTGTGGAGATGTGAACACTGAACTGTTAGAATGAGTGTGTCCACATGGAGGTGTGCACACTGAACTGTTAGAATATGTCCACATGGAGGTGTGCACACTGTATTGTTAGAATGAGTGTGTCCACATGGAGGTGTGCACACTGAACTGTTAGAATGAGTGTGTCCCTGTGGAGGTGTGCACACTGAACTGTTAGAATGAGTGTGTCCACATGGAGGTGTGCACACTGAACTGTTAGAATGAGTGTATCCCTCTGGAGGTGTGCACACTGAACTGTTAGAATGAGTGTGTCCACATGGAGGTGTGCACACTGAACTGTTAGAATGACTGTGTCCACATGGAGGTGTGCACACTGAACTGTTAGAATGAGTGTGCCCACATGGAGGTGTGCACACTGAACTGTTAGAATGAGTGTGCCCACATGGTGGTGTGCACACTGTTCTGTTAGAATGAGTATGCCCACATGGAGGTGTGCACACTGAACTGTTAGAATGAGTGTGCCCACATGGAGTTGTGCACACTGAACTGTTAGAATGAGTGTGTCCACATGGAGGTGTGCACACTGAACTTTTAGAATGAGTGTGCCCACATGTTTCTGTGCACACTGAACTGTTAGAATATGTCCACAAGGAGGTGTGCACACTCTATTGTTAGAATGAGTGTATCCACATGGAGGTGTGCACACTGAACTGTTAGAATGAGTGTGTCCACATGGACATGTGCACACTGAACTGTTAGAATGAGTGTATCCCTGTGCAGGTGTGCACACTGAACTGTTAGAATGAGTGTGTCCACATGGAGGTGTGCACACTGAATAGTTAGAATGAGTGTATCCACATGGAGGTGTGCACACTGAACTGTTAGAATGAGTGTGCCCACATGGAGGTGTGCACACTGAACTGTTAGAATGAGTGTGTCCACATGGAGGTGTGCACAATGAACTGTTAGAATGAGTGTGTCCACATGGAGGTGTGCACACTGAACTGTTAGAATGAGTGTGTCCACATGGACGTGTGCACACTGAACTGTTAGAATGAGTGTGCCCACATGGAGGTGTGCACACTGAACTGTTAGAATGAGTGTGCCCACATGGTGGTGTGCACACTGTTCTGTTAGAATGAGTATGCCCACATGGAGGTGTGCACACTGAACTGTTAAAATGAGTGTGCCCACATGGAGGTGTGCACACTGAACTGTTAGAATCTGTCCACATTGTGGTGTGCACACCGAACTGTTAGAATGAGTGTGTCAACATGGAGGTGTGCACACTGAACTGTTAGAATGAGTGTGCCCACATGGAGGTATGCACACTGAACTGTTAGAATGAGTGTGTCCATATGGAGGTGTGCACACTGAACTGTTAGAATGAGTGTGTCCACATGGAGGTGTGCACACTGAACTGTTAGAATTAGTGTATCCCTGTGGAGATGTGCACACTGAACTGTTAGAATGAGTGTGTCCACATGGAGGTGTGCACACTGAACTGTTAGAATGAGTGTGTCCACATGGAGGTGTGCACACTGAACTGTTAGAATATGTCCACATGGAGGTGTGCACACTGTATTGTTAGAATGAGTGTGTCCACAAGTAGGTGTGCACACTAAACTGTTAGAATGTGTGTGTCCCTGTGGAGGTGTGCACACTGAACTGTTAGAATGAGTGTGTCCACATGGAGGTGTGCACACTGAACTGTTAGAATGAGTGTATCCCTGTGGAGGTGTGCACACTGAACTGTAAGAATGAGTGTGTCCACATGGAGGTGTGCACACTGAACTGTTAGAATGAGTGTGTCCACATGGAGGTGTGCACACTGTATTGTTAGAATGAGTGTGTCCACATGGAGGTGTGCACACTGAACTGTTAGAATGAGTGTGCCCACATGGTGGTGTGCACACTCTTCTGTTAGAATGAGTATGCCCACATGGAGGTGTGCACACTGAACTGTTAGAATGAGTGTGCCCACATGGAGTTGTGCACACTGAACTGTTAGAATGAGTGTGTCCACATTGAGGTGTGCACACTGAACTTTTAGAATGAGTGTGCCCACATGTTTCTGTGCACACTGAACTGTTAGAATATGTCCACATGGAGGTGTGCACACTCTATTGTTAGAATGAGTGTATCCCCATGGAGGTGTGCACACTGAACTGTTAGAATGAGTGTGTCCACATGGAGGTGTGCACACTCTATTGTTAGAATGAGTGTATCCACATGGAGGTGTGCACACTGAACTGTTAGAATGAGTGTGTCCACATGGAAGTGTGTACACTGAACTGTTAGATTGAGTGTGTCCACATGGAGGTGTGCACACTGAACTGTTAGAATGAGTGTGTCCACCTGGAGGTGTTTACACTGAACTGTTAGATTGAGAGTGTCCACATGGAAGTGTGCACACTGAACTGTTAGAATGAGTGTGCCCACATGGAGTTGTGCACACTGAACTGTTAGAATGAGTGTGTCCACATGGAGGTGTGCACACTGAACTGTTAGAATTAGTGTATCCCTGTGGAGATGTGCACACTGAACTGTTAGAATCAGTGTGTCCACATGGATGTGTGCACACTGAACTGTTAGAATGAGTGTGTCCACATGGAGGTGTGCACACTGAACTGTTAGAATATGTCCACATGGAGGTGTGCACACTGTATTGTTAGAATGAGTGTGTCCACATGGAGGTGTGCACACTGAACTGTTAGAATGAGTGTGTCCACATGGAGGTGTGCACACTGAACTGTTAGAATTAGTGTATCCCTGTGGAGATGTGCACACTGAACTGTTAGAATGAGTGTGTCAACATGGAGGTGTGCACACTGAAATGTTAGAATGAGTGTGTCCACATGGAGGTTTGCACACTGAACTGTTAGAATATATCCACATGGAGGTGTGCACACTCTATTGTTAGAATGAGTGTGTCCACAAGTAGGTGTGCACACTGAACTGTTAGAATGTGTGTGTCCCTGTGGAGGTGTGCACACTGAACTTTTAGAATGAGTGTGTCCACATGGAGGTGTGCACACTGAACTGTTAGAATGAGTGTATCCCTGTGGAGGTATGCACACTGAACTGTAAGAATGAGTGTGTCCACATGGTGGTGTGCACACTGTTCTGTTAGAATGAGTATGCCCACATGGAGGTGTGCACACTGAACTGTTAGAATGAGTGTGCACACATGGAGTTGTGCACACTGAACTGTTAGAATGAGTGTGTCCACATTGGGGTGTGCACACTGAACTTTTAGAATGAGTGTGCCCACATGTTTCTGTGCACACTGAACTGTTAGAATATGTCCACATGGAGGTGTGCACACTCTATTGTTAGAATGAGTGTATCCACATGGAGGTGTGCACACTGAACTGTTAGAATGAGTGTGTCCACATGGAAGTGTGTACACTGAACTGTTAGATTGAGTGTGTCCACATGGAGGTGTGCACACTGAACTGTTAGAATGAGTGTGTCCACATGGAGGTGTGTACACTGAACTGTTAGATTGAGTGTGTCCACATGGAAGTGTGCACACTGAACTGTTAGAATAAGTGTGCCCACATGGAGTTGTGCACACTGAACTGTTAGAATGAATGTGTCCACATGGAGGTGTGCACACTGAACTGTTAGAATTAGTGTATCCCTGTGGAGATGTGCACACTGAACAGTTAGAATTAGTGTGTCCACATGGAGGTGTGCACACTGAACTGTTAGAATGAGTGTGTCCACATGGAGGTGTGCACACTGAACTGTTAGAATATGTCCACATGGAGGTGTGCACACTGTATTGTTAGAATGAGTGTGTCCACATGTAGGTGTGCACACTGAACTGTTAGAATGAGTGTGTCCACATGGAGGTGTGCACACTGAACTGTTAGAATGAGTGTGTCCACATGGAGGTGTCCACACTGAACTGTTAGAATGAGTGTGTCCACATGGAGGTGTGAACACTGAACTGTTAGAATGAGTGTGCCTGAATGGAGATGTGCACACTGAACTGTTAGAATGAGTGTGTCCACATGGAGGTGTGCACACTGAACTGTTAGAATGAGTGTGTCCCTGCGGAAGTGTGCACACTGAACTGTTAGAATGAGTTTGTCCACATGGATGTGTGCACACTGTATTGTTAGAATGAGTGTGTCCACATGGAGGTGTGGACACTGAATTGTTAGAATGAGTGTGTCCACATGGTAATGTGTACACTGAACTGTTAGATTGAGTGTGTCCACATGGAGTTGTGCACACTGAACTGTTAGAATGAGTGTGTCCACATGGAAGTGTGCACACTGAACTGTTAGAGTGAGTGTGCCCACATTGAGGTGTGCACACTGAACTGTTAGAATGAGTGTGTCCACATGGAGGTGTGCACACTGAACTGTTAGAATTAGTGTATCCCTGTGGAGATGTGCACACTGACCTGTTAGAATGAGTGTGTCCACATGGAGGTGTGCACACTGAACTGTTAGAATGAGTGTGTCCACATGGAGGTGTGCACACTGAACTGTTAGAATATCCACATGGAAGTGTGTACGCTGTATTGTTAGAATGAGTGTGTCCACATGGATGTGTGCACACTGAACTGTTAGAATGAGTGTGTCCACATGGAGGTGTGCACACTGAACTGTTAGAATGACTGTGTCCACATGGAGGTGTGCACACTGAACTGTTAGAATGAGTGTGCCCACATGGAGGTGTGCACACTGAACTGTTAGAATGAGTGTGCCCACATGGTGGTGTGCACACTGTTCTGTTAGAATGAGTATGCCCACATGGAGGTGTGCACACTGAACTGTTAGAATGAGTGTGCCCACATGGAGTTGTGCACACTGAACTGTTAGAATGAGTGTGTCCACATGGAGGTGTGCACACTGAACTTTTAGAATGAGTGTGCCCACATGTTTCTGTGCACACTGAACTGTTAGAATATGTCCACAAGGAGGTGTGCACACTCTATTGTTAGAATGAGTGTATCCACATGGAGGTGTGCACACTGAACTGTTAGAATGAGTGTGTCCACATGGACATGTGCACACTGAACTGTTAGAATGAGTGTATCCCTGTGCAGGTGTGCACACTGAACTGTTAGAATGAGTGTGTCCACATGGAGGTGTGCACACTGAACTGTTAGAATGAGTGTGCCCACATGGAGGTGTGCACACTGAACTGTTAGAATGAGTGTGTCCACATGGAGGTGTGCACAATGAACTGTTAGAATGAGTGTGTCCACATGGAGGTGTGCACACTGAACTGTTAGAATGAGTGTGTCCACATGGACGTGTGCACACTGAACTGTTAGAATGAGTGTGCCCACATGGAGGTGTGCACACTGAACTGTTAGAATGAGTGTGCCCACATGGTGGTGTGCACACTGTTCTGTTAGAATGAGTATGCCCACATGGAGGTGTGCACACTGAACTGTTAGAATGAGTGTGCCCACATGGAGGTGTGCACACTGAACTGTTAGAATCTGTCCACATTGTGGTGTGCACACCGAACTGTTAGAATGAGTGTGTCAACATGGAGGTGTGCACACTGAACTGTTAGAATGAGTGTGCCCACATGGAGGTATGCACACTGAACTGTTAGAATGAGTGTGTCCATATGGAGGTGTGCACACTGAACTGTTAGAATGAGTGTGTCCACATGGAGGTGTGCACACTGAACTGTTAGAATTAGTGTATCCCTGTGGAGATGTGCACACTGAACTGTTAGAATGAGTGTGTCCACATGGAGGTGTGCACACTGAACTGTTAGAATGAGTGTGTCCACATGGAGGTGTGCACACTGAACTGTTAGAATATGTCCACATGGAGGTGTGCACACTGTATTGTTAGAATGAGTGTGTCCACAAGTAGGTGTGCACACTAAACTGTTAGAATGTGTGTGTCCCTGTGGAGGTGTGCACACTGAACTGTTAGAATGAGTGTGTCCACATGGAGGTGTGCACACTGAACTGTTAGAATGAGTGTATCCCTGTGGAGGTGTGCACACTGAACTGTAAGAATGAGTGTGTCCACATGGAGGTGTGCACACTGAACTGTTAGAATGAGTGTGTCCACATGGAGGTGTGCACACTGTATTGTTAGAATGAGTGTGTCCACATGGAGGTGTGCACACTGAACTGTTAGAATGAGTGTGCCCACATGGTGGTGTGCACACTCTTCTGTTAGAATGAGTATGCCCACATGGAGGTGTGCACACTGAACTGTTAGAATGAGTGTGCCCACATGGAGTTGTGCACACTGAACTGTTAGAATGAGTGTGTCCACATTGAGGTGTGCACACTGAACTTTTAGAATGAGTGTGCCCACATGTTTCTGTGCACACTGAACTGTTAGAATATGTCCACATGGAGGTGTGCACACTCTATTGTTAGAATGAGTGTATCCCCATGGAGGTGTGCACACTGAACTGTTAGAATGAGTGTGTCCACATGGAGGTGTGCACACTCTATTGTTAGAATGAGTGTATCCACATGGAGGTGTGCACACTGAACTGTTAGAATGAGTGTGTCCACATGGAAGTGTGTACACTGAACTGTTAGATTGAGTGTGTCCACATGGAGGTGTGCACAGTGAACTGTTAGAATGAGTGTGTCCACCTGGAAGTGTTTACACTGAACTGTTAGATTGAGAGTGTCCACATGGAAGTGTGCACACTGAACTGTTAGAATGAGTGTGCCCACATGGAGTTGTGCACACTGAACTGTTAGAATGAGTGTGTCCACATGGAGGTGTGCACACTGAACTGTTAGAATTAGTGTATCCCTGTGGAGATGTGCACACTGAACTGTTAGAATCAGTGTGTCCACATGGATGTGTGCACACTGAACTGTTAGAATGAGTGTGTCCACATGGAGGTGTGCACACTGAACTGTTAGAATATGTCCACATGGAGGTGTGCACACTGTATTGTTAGAATGAGTGTGTCCACATGGAGGTGTGCACACTGAACTGTTAGAATGAGTGTGTCCACATGGAGGTGTGCACACTGAACTGTTAGAATTAGTGTATCCCTGTGGAGATGTGCACACTGAACTGTTAGAATGAGTGTGTCAACATGGAGGTGTGCACACTGAAATGTTAGAATGAGTGTGTCCACATGGAGGTTTGTACACTGAACTGTTAGAATATATCCACATGGAGGTGTGCACACTCTATTGTTAGAATGAGTGTGTCCACAAGTAGGTGTGCACACTGAACTGTTAGAATGTGTGTGTCCCTGTGGAGGTGTGCACACTGAACTTTTAGAATGAGTGTGTCCACATGGAGGTGTGCACACTGAACTGTTAGAATGAGTGTATCCCTGTGGAGGTATGCACACTGAACTGTAAGAATGAGTGTGTCCACATGGTGGTGTGCACACTGTTCTGTTAGAATGAGTATGCCCACATGGAGGTGTGCACACTGAACTGTTAGAATGAGTGTGCCCACATGGAGTTGTGCACACTGAACTGTTAGAATGAGTGTGTCCACATTGGGGTGTGCACACTGAACTTTTAGAATGAGTGTGCCCACATGTTTCTGTGCACACTGAACTGTTAGAATATGTCCACATGGAGGTGTGCACACTCTATTGTTAGAATGAGTGTATCCACATGGAGGTGTGCACACTGAACTGTTAGAATGAGTGTGTCCACATGGAAGTGTGTACACTGAACTGTTAGATTGAGTGTGTCCACATGGAGGTGTGCACACTGAACTGTTAGAATGAGTGTGTCCACATGGAGGTGTGTACACTGAACTGTTAGATTGAGTGTGTCCACATGGAAGTGTGCACACTGAACTGTTAGAATAAGTGTGCCCACATGGAGTTGTGCACACTGAACTGTTAGAATGAATGTGTCCACATGGAGGTGTGCACACTGAACTGTTAGAATTAGTGTATCCCTGTGGAGATGTGCACACTGAACAGTTAGAATTAGTGTGTCCACATGGAGGTGTGCACACTGAACTGTTAGAATGAGTGTGTCCACATGGAGGTGTGCACACTGAACTGTTAGAATATGTCCACATGGAGGTGTGCACACTGTATTGTTAGAATGAGTGTGTCCACATGTAGGTGTGCACACTGAACTGTTAGAATGAGTGTGTCCACATGGAGGTGTGCACACTGAACTGTTAGAATGAGTGTGTCCACATGGAGGTGTGCACACTGAACTGTTAGAATGAGTGTGTCCACATGGAGGTGTGAACACTGAACTGTTAGAATGAGTGTGCCTGAATGGAGATGTGCACACTGAACTGTTAGAATGAGTGTGTCCACATGGAGGTGTGCACACTGAACTGTTAGAATGAGTGTGTCCCTGCGGAAGTGTGCACACTGAACTGTTAGAATGAGTTTGTCCACATGGATGTGTGCACACTGTATTGTTAGAATGAGTGTGTCCACATGGAGGTGTGGACACTGAATTGTTAGAATGAGTGTGTCCACATGGTAATGTGTACACTGAACTGTTAGATTGAGTGTGTCCACATGGAGTTGTGCACACTGAACTGTTAGAATGAGTGTGTCCACATGGAAGTGTGCACACTGAACTGTTAGAGTGAGTGTGCCCACATTGAGGTGTGCACACTGAACTGTTAGAATGAGTGTGTCCACATGGAGGTGTGCACACTGAACTGTTAGAATTAGTGTATCCCTGTGGAGATGTGCACACTGACCTGTTAGAATGAGTGTGTCCACATGGAGGTGTGCACACTGAACTGTTAGAATGAGTGTGTCCACATGGAGGTGTGCACACTGAACTGTTAGAATATCCACATGGAAGTGTGCACGCTGTATTGTTAGAATGAGTGTGTCCACATGGATGTGTGCACACTGAACTGTTAGAATGAGTGTGTCCACATGGAGGTGTGCACACTGAACTGTTAGAATGACTGTGTCCACATGGAGGTGTGCACACTGAACTGTTAGAATGAGTGTGCCCACATGGAGGTGTGCACACTGAACTGTTAGAATGAGTGTGCCCACATGGTGGTGTGCACACTGTTCTGTTAGAATGAGTATGCCCACATGGAGGTGTGCACACTGAACTGTTAGAATGAGTGTGCCCACATGGAGTTGTGCACACTGAACTGTTAGAATGAGTGTGTCCACATGGAGGTGTGCACACTGAACTTTTAGAATGAGTGTGCCCACATGTTTCTGTGCACACTGAACTGTTAGAATATGTCCACAAGGAGGTGTGCACACTCTATTGTTAGAATGAGTGTATCCACATGGAGGTGTGCACACTGAACTGTTAGAATGAGTGTGTCCACATGGACATGTGCACACTGAACTGTTAGAATGAGTGTATCCCTGTGCAGGTGTGCACACTGAACTGTTAGAATGAGTGTGTCCACATGGAGGTGTGCACACTGAATAGTTAGAATGAGTGTATCCACATGGAGGTGTGCACACTGAACTGTTAGAATGAGTGTGCCCACATGGAGGTGTGCACACTGAACTGTTAGAATGAGTGTGTCCACATGGAGGTGTGCACAATGAACTGTTAGAATGAGTGTGTCCACATGGAGGTGTGCACACTGAACTGTTAGAATGAGTGTGTCCACATGGACGTGTGCACACTGAACTGTTAGAATGAGTGTGCCCACATGGAGGTGTGCACACTGAACTGTTAGAATGAGTGTGCCCACATGGTGGTGTGCACACTGTTCTGTTAGAATGAGTATGCCCACATGGAGGTGTGCACACTGAACTGTTAGAATCTGTCCACATTGTGGTGTGCACACCGAACTGTTAGAATGAGTGTGTCAACATGGAGGTGTGCACACTGAACTGTTAGAATGAGTGTGCCCACATGGAGGTATGCACACTGAACTGTTAGAATGAGTGTGTCCATATGGAGGTGTGCACACTGAACTGTTAGAATGAGTGTGTCCACATGGAGGTGTGCACACTGAACTGTTAGAATTAGTGTATCCCTGTGGAGATGTGCACACTGAACTGTTAGAATGAGTGTGTCCACATGGAGGTGTGCACACTGAACTGTTAGAATGAGTGTGTCCACATGGAGGTGTGCACACTGAACTGTTAGAATATGTCCACATGGAGGTGTGCACACTGTATTGTTAGAATGAGTGTGTCCACAAGTAGGTGTGCACACTAAACTGTTAGAATGTGTGTGTCCCTGTGGAGGTGTGCACACTGAACTGTTAGAATGAGTGTGTCCACATGGAGGTGTGCACACTGAACTGTTAGAATGAGTGTATCCCTGTGGAGGTGTGCACACTGAACTGTAAGAATGAGTGTGTCCACATGGAGGTGTGCACACTGAACTGTTAGAATGAGTGTGTCCACATGGAGGTGTGCACACTGTATTGTTAGAATGAGTGTGTCCACATGGAGGTGTGCACACTGAACTGTTAGAATGAGTGTGTCCACATGGTGGTGTGCACACTCTTCTGTTAGAATGAGTATGCCCACATGGAGGTGTGCACACTGAACTGTTAGAATGAGTGTGCCCACATGGAGTTGTGCACACTGAACTGTTAGAATGAGTGTGTCCACATTGAGGTGTGCACACTGAACTTTTAGAATGAGTGTGCCCACATGTTTCTGTGCACACTGAACTGTTAGAATATGTCCACATGGAGGTGTGCACACTCTATTGTTAGAATGAGTGTATCCCCATGGAGGTGTGCACAATGAACTGTTAGAATGAGTGTGTCCACATGGAGGTGTGCACACTCTATTGTTAGAATGAGTGTATCCACATGGAGGTGTGCACACTGAACTGTTAGAATGAGTGTGTCCACATGGAAGTGTGTACACTGAACTGTTAGATTGAGTGTGTCCACATGGAGGTGTGCACACTGAACTGTTAGAATGAGTGTGTCCACCTGGAGGTGTTTACACTGAACTGTTAGATTGAGAGTGTCCACATGGAAGTGTGCACACTGAACTGTTAGAATGAGTGTGCCCACATGGAGTTGTGCACACTGAACTGTTAGAATGAGTGTGTCCACATGGAGGTGTGCACACTGAACTGTTAGAATTAGTGTATCCCTGTGGAGATGTGCACACTGAACTGTTAGAATCAGTGTGTCCACATGGATGTGTGCACACTGAACTGTTAGAATGAGTGTGTCCACATGGAGGTGTGCACACTGAACTGTTAGAATATGTCCACATGGAGGTGTGCACACTGTATTGTTAGAATGAGTGTGTCCACATGGAGGTGTGCACACTGAACTGTTAGAATGAGTGTGTCCACATGGAGGTGTGCACACTGAACTGTTAGAATTAGTGTATCCCTGTGGAGATGTGCACACTGAACTGTTAGAATGAGTGTGTCAACATGGAGGTGTGCACACTGAAATGTTAGAATGAGTGTGTCCACATGGAGGTTTGCACACTGAACTGTTAGAATATATCCACATGGAGGTGTGCACACTCTATTGTTAGAATGAGTGTGTCCACAAGTAGGTGTGCACACTGAACTGTTAGAATGTGTGTGTCCCTGTGGAGGTGTGCACACTGAACTTTTAGAATGAGTGTGTCCACATGGAGGTGTGCACACTGAACTGTTAGAATGAGTGTATCCCTGTGGAGGTATGCACACTGAACTGTAAGAATGAGTGTGTCCACATGGTGGTGTGCACACTGTTCTGTTAGAATGAGTATGCCCACATGGAGGTGTGCACACTGAACTGTTAGAATGAGTGTGCCCACATGGAGTTGTGCACACTGAACTGTTAGAATGAGTGTGTCCACATTGGGGTGTGCACACTGAACTTTTAGAATGAGTGTGCCCACATGTTTCTGTGCACACTGAACTGTTAGAATATGTCCACATGGAGGTGTGCACACTCTATTGTTAGAATGAGTGTATCCACATGGAGGTGTGCACACTGAACTGTTAGAATGAGTGTGTCCACATGGAAGTGTGTACACTGAACTGTTAGATTGAGTGTGTCCACATGGAGGTGTGCACACTGAACTGTTAGAATGAGTGTGTCCACATGGAGGTGTGTACACTGAACTGTTAGATTGAGTGTGTCCACATGGAAGTGTGCACACTGAACTGTTAGAATAAGTGTGCCCACATGGAGTTGTGCACACTGAACTGTTAGAATGAATGTGTCCACATGGAGGTGTGCACACTGAACTGTTAGAATTAGTGTATCCCTGTGGAGATGTGCACACTGAACAGTTAGAATTAGTGTGTCCACATGGAGGTGTGCACACTGAACTGTTAGAATGAGTGTGTCCACATGGAGGTGTGCACACTGAACTGTTAGAATATGTCCACATGGAGGTGTGCACACTGTATTGTTAGAATGAGTGTGTCCACATGTAGGTGTGCACACTGAACTGTTAGAATGAGTGTGTCCACATGGAGGTGTGCACACTCTATTGTTAGAATGAGTGTATCCCCATGGAGGTGTGCACAATGAACTGTTAGAATGAGTGTGTCCACATGGAGGTGTGCACACTCTATTGTTAGAATGAGTGTATCCACATGGAGGTGTGCACACTGAACTGTTAGAATGAGTGTGTCCACATGGAAGTGTGTACACTGAACTGTTAGATTGAGTGTGTCCACATGGAGGTGTGCACACTGAACTGTTAGAATGAGTGTGTCCACCTGGAGGTGTTTACACTGAACTGTTAGATTGAGAGTGTCCACATGGAAGTGTGCACACTGAACTGTTAGAATGAGTGTGCCCACATGGAGTTGTGCACACTGAACTGTTAGAATGAGTGTGTCCACATGGAGGTGTGCACACTGAACTGTTAGAATTAGTGTATCCCTGTGGAGATGTGCACACTGAACTGTTAGAATCAGTGTGTCCACATGGATGTGTGCACACTGAACTGTTAGAATGAGTGTGTCCACATGGAGGTGTGCACACTGAACTGTTAGAATATGTCCACATGGAGGTGTGCACACTGTATTGTTAGAATGAGTGTGTCCACATGGAGGTGTGCACACTGAACTGTTAGAATGAGTGTGTCCACATGGAGGTGTGCACACTGAACTGTTAGAATTAGTGTATCCCTGTGGAGATGTGCACACTGAACTGTTAGAATGAGTGTGTCAACATGGAGGTGTGCACACTGAAATGTTAGAATGAGTGTGTCCACATGGAGGTTTGCACACTGAACTGTTAGAATATATCCACATGGAGGTGTGCACACTCTATTGTTAGAATGAGTGTGTCCACAAGTAGGTGTGCACACTGAACTGTTAGAATGTGTGTGTCCCTGTGGAGGTGTGCACACTGAACTTTTAGAATGAGTGTGTCCACATGGAGGTGTGCACACTGAACTGTTAGAATGAGTGTATCCCTGTGGAGGTATGCACACTGAACTGTAAGAATGAGTGTGTCCACATGGTGGTGTGCACACTGTTCTGTTAGAATGAGTATGCCCACATGGAGGTGTGCACACTGAACTGTTAGAATGAGTGTGCCCACATGGAGTTGTGCACACTGAACTGTTAGAATGAGTGTGTCCACATTGGGGTGTGCACACTGAACTTTTAGAATGAGTGTGCCCACATGTTTCTGTGCACACTGAACTGTTAGAATATGTCCACATGGAGGTGTGCACACTCTATTGTTAGAATGAGTGTATCCACATGGAGGTGTGCACACTGAACTGTTAGAATGAGTGTGTCCACATGGAAGTGTGTACACTGAACTGTTAGATTGAGTGTGTCCACATGGAGGTGTGCACACTGAACTGTTAGAATGAGTGTGTCCACATGGAGGTGTGTACACTGAACTGTTAGATTGAGTGTGTCCACATGGAAGTGTGCACACTGAACTGTTAGAATAAGTGTGCCCACATGGAGTTGTGCACACTGAACTGTTAGAATGAATGTGTCCACATGGAGGTGTGCACACTGAACTGTTAGAATTAGTGTATCCCTGTGGAGATGTGCACACTGAACAGTTAGAATTAGTGTGTCCACATGGAGGTGTGCACACTGAACTGTTAGAATGAGTGTGTCCACATGGAGGTGTGCACACTGAACTGTTAGAATATGTCCACATGGAGGTGTGCACACTGTATTGTTAGAATGAGTGTGTCCACATGTAGGTGTGCACACTGAACTGTTAGAATGAGTGTGTCCACATGGAGGTGTGCACACTGAACTGTTAGAATGAGTGTGTCCACATGGAGGTGTCCACACTGAACTGTTAGAATGAGTGTGTCCACATGGAGGTGTGAACACTGAACTGTTAGAATGAGTGTGCCTGAATGGAGATGTGCACACTGAACTGTTAGAATGAGTGTGTCCACATGGAGGTGTGCACACTGAACTGTTAGAATGAGTGTGTCCCTGCGGAAGTGTGCACACTGAACTGTTAGAATGAGTTTGTCCACATGGATGTGTGCACACTGTATTGTTAGAATGAGTGTGTCCACATGGAGGTGTGGACACTGAATTGTTAGAATGAGTGTGTCCACATGGTAATGTGTACACTGAACTGTTAGATTGAGTGTGTCCACATGGAGTTGTGCACACTGAACTGTTAGAATGAGTGTGTCCACATGGAAGTGTGCACACTGAACTGTTAGAGTGAGTGTGCCCACATTGAGGTGTGCACACTGAACTGTTAGAATGAGTGTGTCCACATGGAGGTGTGCACACTGAACTGTTAGAATTAGTGTATCCCTGTGGAGATGTGCACACTGACCTGTTAGAATGAGTGTGTCCACATGGAGGTGTGCACACTGAACTGTTAGAATGAGTGTGTCCACATGGAGGTGTGCACACTGAACTGTTAGAATATCCACATGGAAGTGTGCACGCTGTATTGTTAGAATGAGTGTGTCCACATGGATGTGTGCACACTGAACTGTTAGAATGAGTGTGTCCACATGGAGGTGTGCACCCTGAACTGTTAGAAAGAGTGTGTCCACATGGAGGTGTGCACACTGAACTGTTAGAATGAGTGTGTCCACATGGAGTTGTGCACACTGAACTGTTAGAATGAGTGTGTCCACATGGAGGTGTGCACACTGAACTGTTAGAATGAGTGTGCCCACATGGAGGTGTGCACACTGAACTGTTAGAATGAGTGTGTCCACATGGAGGTGTGCACACTGAACTGTTAGAATGAGTGTGTCCCTGTGGATGTGTGCACACTGAACTGTTAGAATGAGTGTGTCCGCATGGAGGTGTGCACACTGTATTGTTAGAATGAGTATATCCACATGGAGGTGTGCACACTGAACTGTAAGAATGAGTGTGTCCACATGGAGGGGTGTACACTGAACTGTTAGATTGTGTGTGTCCACATAGAGGTGTGCACACTGAACTGTTAGAATGAGTGTGTCCACATGGAGGTGTGCACACTGAACTGTTAGAATGAGTGTGCCCACATGGAGGTGTGCAGACTGAACTGTTAGAATGAGTGTGTCCACATGGAGGTGTGCACACTGAACTGTTAGAATATGTCCACATGGAGGTGTGCACACTGTATTGTTAGAATGAGTGTGTCCACCTGGAGGTGTGCACACTGAACTGTTAGAATGAGTGTGTCCACATGGAGGTGTGCACACTGAACTGTTAGAATGAGTGTGTCCACATGGAGGTGTGAACACTGAACTGTTAGAATGAGTGTGTCCACATGGAGGTGTGCACACTGAACTGTTAGAATGAGTGTGTCCACATGGAGGTGTGCACACTGAACTGTTAGAATATGTCCACATGGAGGTATGCACACTGAACTGTTAGAATGAGTGTGTCCACATGGAGGTGTGCACACTGAACTGTTAAAATGAGTGTGTCCACATGGAGGTGTGCACACTGAACTGTTAGAATGAGTGTGTCCCTGTGGTGGTGTGCACACTGAACTGTTAGAATGAGTGTGTCCACATGGAGGTGTGCACACTCTATTGTTAGAATGAGTGTATCCACATGGAGGTGTGCACACTGAACTGTTAGAATGAGTGTGTCCACATGGAGGTGTGTACACTGAACTGTTAGATTGAGTGTGTCCACATGGAGGTGTGCACACTGAACTGTTAGAATGAGTGTGTCCACATGAAAGTGTGCACACTGAACTGTTAGAATGAGTGTGTCCACATGGAGGTGTGCACACTGAACTGTTAGAATGAGTGTATCCCTGTGGAAGTGTGCACACTGAACTGTTAGAATGAGTGTGTCCACATGGAGGTGTGCACACTGAACTGTTAGAATGAGTGTGCCCACATGGAGGTTGCACACTGAACTGTTAGAATGAGTGTGCCCACATGGAGGTGTGCACACCTGACCCGTCCCGCGGGCCACGTTATTTGATGAGACCCGAGGAGCCACCTCCTGAAAGATCAATGGGGGTGAGAGAGAAAGGAGACCAGGGGCATAAAGGAAGACAAAGTCAGTCTGAGTTGCGTCAAGGTCTCGTTTATTGCAAGGGGAATCAGGTTTATATATGCTAGGAGCTAGGAGAAGTAGATAGGGGTATGGAAAGTTACTAGGAGGAAGTTAGGGTAAGGTAGGGTTCAGGAAAAGGTCTCTTTGTTCCAGGGCCTGATCAACGGACCATACAGCAAACCATTATGTTTCAGGGAGTAGATCAAAAGGTACATACTGTTGTTTTGTTGAAAAATGGTTGCTATTGAAACTGTTAACGGAAGATTGGGTACACAGCTTTTTCCCATGAGAATCAGTTAGGCTACTTGGCTCCTGACACACACGGAACTGTTAGAATATGTCCACATGGAGGTGTGCACACTGTATTGTTAGAATGAGTGTGTCCACATGGAGGTGTGCACATTGAACTGTTAGAATGAGTGTGTCCACATGGAGGTGTGCACACTGAACTGTTAGAATGAGTGTGCCCACATGGAGGTGTGCACACTGAACTGTTAGAATGAGTGTGTCCACATGGAGGTGTGCACACTGAACTGTTAGAATGAGTGTGTCCACATGGAGGTGTGCACACTGAACTGTTAGAATGAGTGTGCCCACATGGAGTTGTGCACACTGAACTGTTAGAATGACTGTGTCCATAAGGAGGTGTGCACACTGAACTGTTAGAATGAGTGTGTCCACATGGAGGTGTGCACACTGAACTGTTAGAATGAGTGTGCCCACATGGAGGTTGCACACTGAACTGTTAGAATGAGTGTGCCCACATGGAGGTGTGCACACGGAACTGTTAGAATATGTCCACATGGAGGTGTGCACACTGCATTGTTAGAATGAGTGTGTCCACATGGAGGTGTGCACACTGAACTGTTAGAATGAGTGTGTCCACAAGGAGGTGTGCACACTGAACTGTTAGAATGAGTGTGTCCACATGGAGGTGTGGACGCTGAACTGTTAGAATGACTGTGTCCACATGGAGGTGTGCACACTGAACTGTTAGAATGACTGTGCCCACATGGAGGTGTGCACACTGAACTGTTAGAATGAGTGTGTCCACATGGAGGTGTGCACAATGAACTGTTAGAATGAGTGTGTCCACATGGAGGTGTGCACACTGAACTGTTAGAATGAGTGTGCCCACAAGGAGGTGTGCACACTGTTCTGTTAGAATGAGTATGCCCACATGGAGGTGTGCACACTGAATTGTTAGAATGAGTGTGCCCACATGGAGGTGTGCACACTGAACTGTTAGAATGAGTGTGTCCACATGGAGGTGTGCACACTGAACTTTTAGAATGAGTGTGTCCACATGGAGTTGTGCATACTGAACTGTTAGAATATGTCCACATGGAGGTGTGCACACTGTATTGTTGGAATGAGTGTGTCCACATGGAGGTGTGCACACTGAACTGTTAGAATGAGTTTGTCCACATGGAGGTGTGCACACTGGACTGTTAGAATGAGTGTGTCCACATGGAGGTGTGCACACTGAACTCTTAGAATATGTCCCCATGGAGGTGTGCACACTGTATTGTTAGAATGAGTGTGTCCACATGGAGGTGTGCACACTGAACTATTAGAATGAGTGAGTCCACATGGAGGTGTGGACGCTGAACTGTTAGAATGACTGTGTCCACATGGAGGTGTGCACACTGAACTGTTAGAATGACTGTGCCCACATGGAGGTGTGCACACTGAACTGTTAGAATGAGTGTGTCCACATGGAGGTGTGCACAATGAACTGTTAGAATGAGTGTGTCCACATGGAGGTGTGCACACTGAACTGTTAGAATGAGTGTGCCCACATGGAGGTGTGCACACTGTTCTGTTAGAATGAGTATGCCCACATGGAGGTGTGCACACTGAATTGTTAGAATGAGTGTGCCCACATGGAGGTGTGCACACTGAACTGTTAGAATGAGTGTGTCCACATGGAGGTGTGCACACTGAACTTTTAGAATGAGTGTGTCCACATGGAGTTGTGCATACTGAACTGTTAGAATATGTCCACATGGAGGTGTGCACACTGTATTGTTGGAATGAGTGTGTCCACATGGAGGTGTGCACACTGGACTGTTAGAATGAGTGTGTCCACATGGAGGTGTGCACACTGAACTCTTAGAATATGTCCCCATGGAGGTGTGCACACTGTATTGTTAGAATGAGTGTGTCCACATGGAGGTGTGCACACTGAACTGTTAGAATGAGTGCGTCCACATGGAGGTGTGCACACTGAACTGTTAGAATGAGTGTGTCCCTGTGGAGGTGTGCACACTGAACTGTTAGAATGAGTGTGTACACATGCAGGTGTCCACACTGAATTGTTAGAATGTGTGTGTCCACATGGGGGTGTGCACACTGAACTGTTAGAATGAGTGTGTCCACATGGAGGTGTGCACACTGAACTGTTAGAATGAGTGTGTCCACATGGAGGTGTGCACACTGAACTGTTAGAATGAGTGTGTCCACATGGTGATGTGCACACTGAACTGTTAGAATGAGTGTGTCCACATGGAGGTGTGCACACTGAACTGTTAGAATGAGTGTGTCCACATGGAGGTGTGCACACTGAACTGTTAGAATGAGTGTGTCCACATGGAGGTGTACACACTGAACTGTTAGAATGAGTGTGTCCACATGGAGGTGTGCACACTGAACTGTTAGAATGAGTTTGTCCACATGGAGGTGTGCACACTGGACTGTTAGAATGAGTGTGTCCACATGGAGGTGTGACACTGAACTCTTAGAATATGTCCCCATGGAGGTGTGCACACTGTATTGTTAGAATGAGTGTGTCCACATGGAGGTGTGCACACTGAACTGTTAGAATGAGTGCGTCCACATGGAGGTGTGCACACTGAACTGTTAGAATGAGTGTGTCCCTGTGGAGGTGTGCACACTGAACTGTTAGAATGAGTGTGTACACATGGAGGTGTGCACACTGAACTGTTAGAATGAGTGTGTCCACATGGAGGTGTGCACACTGAACTGTTAGAATGAGTGTGTCCACATGGAGGTGTGCACACTGAACTGTTAGAATGAGTGTGTCCACATGGAGGTGTACACACTGAACGGTTAGAATGAGTGTGTCCACATGGAGGTGTGCACACTGAACTGTTAGAATGAGTGTGCCCACATGGAGTTGTGCACACTGAACTCTTAGAATGACTGTGTCCATATGGAGGTGTGCACACTGAACTGTTAGAATGAGTGTGCCCACATGGAGGTGTGCACACCTGACCCGTCCCGCGGGCCACGTTATTTGATGAGACCCGAGGAGGCACCTCCTGAAAGATCAATGGGGGTGAGAGAGAAAGGAGACCAGGGGCATAAAGGAAGACAAAGTCAGTCTGAGTTGCGTCAAGGTATCGTTTATTGCAAGGGGAATCAGGTTTATATATGCTAGGAGCTAGGAGAAGTAGAAAGGGGTATGGAAAGTTACTAGGAGGAAGTTAGGGTAAGGTAGGGTTCAGGAAAAGGTCTCTTTGTTCCAGGGCCTGATCAACGGACCATACAGCAAACCATTATGTTTCAGGGAGTAGATCAAAAGGTACATACTGTTGTTTTGTTGAAAAATGGTTGCTATTGAAACTGTTAACGGAAGATTGGGTCCACAGCTTATTCCCATGAAAATCAGTTAGGCTACTTGGCTCCTGACACACACGGAACTGTTAGAATATGTCCACATGGAGGTGTGCACAATGTATTGTTAGAATGAGTGTGTCCACATGGAGGTGTGCACATTGAACTGTTAGAATGAGTGTGTCCACATGGAGGTGTGCACACTGAAATGTTAGAATGAGTGTGCCCACATGGAGGTGTGCACACTGAACTGTTAGAATGAGTGTGTCCACATGGAGGTGTGCACACTGAACTGTTAGAATGAGTGTGTCCACATGGAGGTGTGCACACTGAACTGTTAGAATGAGTGTGCCCACATGATGTTGTGCACACTGAACTGTTAGAATGACTGTGTCCATATGGAGGTGTGCACACTGAACTGTTAGAATGAGTGTGTCCACATGGAGGTGTGCACACAGAACTGTTAGAATGAGTGTGCCCACATGGAGGTTGCACACTGAACTGTTAGAATGAGTGTGCCCAAATGGAGGTGTGAACACGGAACTGTTAGAATATGTCCACATGGAGGTGTGCACACTGCATTGTTAGAATGAGTGTGTCCACATGGAGGTGTGCACACTGAACTGTTAGAATGAGTGTGTCCACAAGGAGGTGTGCACACTGAACTGTTAGAATGAGTGTGTCCACATGGAGGTGTGCACACTGAACTGTTAGAATGACTGTGTCCACATGGAGGTGTGCACACTGAACTGTTAGAATGACTGTGCCCACATGGAGGTGTGCACACTGAACTGTTAGAATGAGTGTGTCCACATGGAGGTGTGCACAATGAACTGTTAGAATGAGTGCGTCCACATGGAGGTGTGCACACTGAAGTGTTAGAATGAGTGTGTCCCTGTTGAGGTGTGCACACTGAACTGTTAGAATGAGTGTGCCCACATGGAGGTTGCACACTGAACTGTTAGAATGAGTGTGCCCACATGGAGGTGTGCACACCTGTCCCGTCCCGCGGGCCACGTTATTTGATGAGACCCGAGGAGCCACCTCCTGAAAGATCAATGGGGGTGAGAGAGAAAGGAGACCAGGGGCATAAAGGAAGACAAAGTCAGTCTGAGTTGCGTCAAAGTCTCGTTTATTGCAAGGGGAATCAGGTTTATATATGCTAGGAGCTAGGAGAAGTAGATAGGGGTATGGAAAGTTACTAGGAGGAAGTTAGGGTAAGGTAGGGTTCAGGAAAAGGTCTCTTTGTTCCAGGGCCTGATCAACGGACCATACAGCAAACCATTATGTTTCAGGGAGTAGATCAAAAGGTACATACTGTTGTTTTGTTGAAAAATGGTTGCTATTGAAACTGTTAACCGAAGATTGGGTACACAGCTTTTTCCCATGAGAATCAGTTAGGCTACTTGGCTCCTGACACACACGGAACTGTTAGAATATGTCCACATGGAGGTGTGCACACTGTATTGTTAGAATGAGTGTGTCCACATGGAGGTGTGCACATTGAACTGTTAGAATGAGTGTGTCCACATGGAGGTGTGCACACTGAACTGTTAGAATAAGTGTGCCCACATGGAGGTGTGCACACTGAACTGTTAGAATGAGTGTGTCCACATGGAGGTGTGCACACTGAACTGTTAGAATGAGTGTGTCCACATGGAGGTGTGCACACTGAACTGTTAGAATGAGTGTGCCCACATGGAGTTGTGCACACTGAACTGTTAGAATGACTGTGTCCATATGGAGGTGTGCACACTGAACTGTTAGAGTGAGTGTGTCCACATGGAGGTGTGCACACTGAACTGTTAGAATGAGTGTGCCCACATGGAGGTTGCACACTGAACTGTTAGAATGAGTGTGCCCACATGGAGGTGTGCACACGGAACTGTTAGAATATGTCCACATGGAGGTGTGCACACTGCATTGTTAGAATGAGTGTGTCCACATGGAGGTGTGCACACTGAACTGTTAGAATGAGTGTGTCCACATGGAGGTGTGCACACTGAACTGTTAGAATGAGTGAGTCCACATGGAGGTGTGCACACTGAACTGTTAGAATGACTGTGTCCACATGGAGGTGTGCACACTGAACTGTTAGAATGACTGTGCCCACATGGAGGTGTGCACACTGAACTGTTAGAATGAGTGTGTCCACATGGAGGTGTGCACAATGAACTGTTAGAATGAGTGTGTCCACATGGAGGTGTGCACACTGAACTGTTAGAATGAGTGTGCCCACATGGAGATGCGCACACTGTTCTGTTAGAATGAGTATGCCCACATGGAGGTGTGCACACTGAATTGTTAGAATGAGTGTGCCCACATGGAGGTGTGCACACTGAACTGTTAGAATGAGTGTGTCCACATGGAGGTGTGCAAACTGAACTGTTAGAATGAGTGTGTCCACATGGAGGTGTGCACACTGAACTGTTAGAATGACTGTGTCCACATGGAGGTGTGCACACTTAACTGTTAGAATGACTGTGCCCACATGGAGGTGTGCACACTGAACTGTTAGAATGAGTGTGTCCCTGTGGAGGTGTGCACACTGAACTGTTAGAATGAGTGTGTACACATGGAGGTGTCCACAATGAATTGTTACAATGTGTGTGTCCACATGGGGGTGTGCACACTGAACTGTTAGAATGAGTGTGCCCACATGGAGGTGTGCACACTAAACTGTTAGAATGAATGTGTCCACATGGAGGTGTGCACACTGAACTGTTAGAATGAGTGTGCCCACATGGAGTTGTGAACACTGAACTGTTAGAATGATTGAGTCCACATGGAGGTGTGCACACTGAACTGTTAGAATGACTGTGTCCACATGGAGGTGTACACACTGAACTGTTAGAATGAGTGGAACCCTGTGGAGGTGTGCACACTGAACTGTTAGAATGAGTGTGTCCACATGGAGGTGTGCACACTGAACTCTTAGAATGACTGTGCCCACATGGAGGTGTGCACACTGAACTGTTAGAATGAGTGTGTCCCTGTGGAGGTGTGCACACTGAACTGTTAGAATGAGTGTGTACACATGGAGGTGTCCACAATGAATTGTTACAATGTGTGTGTCCACATGGGGGTGTGCACACTGAACTGTTAGAATGAGTGTGCCCACATGGAGGTGTGCAGACTAAACTGTTAGAATGAATGTGTCCACATGGAGGTGTGCCCACTGAACTGTTAGAATGAGTGTGCCCACATGGAGTTGTGTACACTGAACTGTTAGAATGATTGAGTCCACATGGAGGTGTGCACACTGAACTGTTAGAATGACTGTGTCCACATGGTGGTGTACACACTGAACTGTTAGAATGAGTGGAACCCTGTGGAGGTGTGCACACTGAACTGTTAGAATGAGTGTGTCCACATGGAGGTGTGCACACTGAACTGTTAGAATGAGTGTGTCCACATGGAGGTGTGCACACTTAACTTTTAGAATGAGTGTGCCCACATGGAGGTGTGCACACTGAACTGTTAGAATATGTTCACATGGAGGTGTGCACACTGCATTGTTAGAATGAGTGTATCCACATGGAGGTGTGCACACTGAACTGTTAGAATGAGTGTGTCCACATGGAGGTGTGTACACTGAACTGTTAGATTGAGTGTGTCCACATGGAGGTGTGCACACTGAACTGTTAGAATGAGTGTGTCCACATGGAGGTGTGCACACTGAACTGTTAGAATGAGTGTGCCCACATGGAGGTTGCACACTGAACTGTTAGAATGAGTGTGCCCACATGGAGGTGTGCACACGGAACTGTTAGAATATGTCCACATGGAGGTGTGCACACTGCATTGTTAGAATGAGTGTGTCCACATGGAGGTGTGCACACTGAACTGTTAGAATGAGTGTGTCCACAAGGAGGTGTGCACACTGAACTGTTAGAATGAGTGTGTCCACATGGAGGTGTGCACACTGAACTGTTAGAATGACTGTGTCCACATGGAGGTGTGGACACTGAACTGTTAGAATGAGTGTGTCCACATGGAGGTGTGCACACTGTTCTGTTAGAATGAGTATGCCCACATGGAGGTGTGCACACTGTATTGTTAGAATGAGTGTGTCCACATGGAGGTGTGCACACCGAACTTTTAGAATGAGAGTGTCCACATGGAGGTGTGCACACTGCACTGTTAGAATGAGTGTGCCCACATGGAGGTGTGGACACTGAACTGTTAGAATGATTGTGTCCACATGAAGGTGTGCACACTTAACTGTTAAAATGTCTGTGCCCACATGGAGGTGTGCACACTGTATTGTTAGAATGAGTGTGTCCACATGGAGGTGTGCACACCGAAGTGTTAGAATTTTTCCACATGGAGGTGTGCACACTGAACTGTTAGAATTAGTGTGTCCACATGGAGGTGTGCACACTGAACTGATAGAATGAGTGTGTCCACATGGAGGTGTGCACCCTGAACTGTTAGAATGAGTGTGTCCACATGGAGGTGTGCACACTGAACTGTTAGAATGAGTGTGTCCACATGGAGGTGTGCACACTGAACTGTCAGAATGACTGTGCCCACATGGAGGTGTGCACACTGAACTGTTAGAATGAGTGTGTCCACATGGAGGCGTGCACACTGAACTGTTAGAATGACTGTGCCCACTTGGAGGTGTGCACACTGAACTGTTAGAATGAGTGTGTCCCTGTGGAGGTGTGCACACTGAAATGTTAGAATGAGTGTGTCCACATGGAGGTTTGCACACTAAACTGTTAGAATGTGTGTGCCCACATGGAGGTGTGCACACTGAACTGTTAGAATATGTCCACATGGAGGTGTGCACACTGTATTGTTAGAATGAGTGTGTCCACATGGAGGTGTGCAAAATGAACTGTTAGAATGAGTGTGTCCACATGGAGGTGTGCACACTGAACTGTTAGAATGAGTATATCCACATGGAGGTGTGCAAAATGAACTGTTAGAATGAGTGTGTCCACATGGAGGTGTGCACACTGAACTGTTAGAATGAGTGTGTCCACATGGAGGTGTGCACACTGAATTGTTAGAATGAGTGTGTCCACATGGAGGTGTGCACACCGAAGTGTTAGAAGTTGTCCACATGGAGGTGTGTACAATGAACTGTTAGAATGACTGTGTCCACATGGAGGTGTGCAAAATGAACTGTTAGAATGAGTGTGTCCACATGGAGGTGTGCACACTGAACTGTTAGAATGAGTATATCCACATGGAGGTGTGCAAAATGAACTGTTAGAATGAGTGTGTCCACATGGAAGTGTGCACACTGAACTGTTAGAATGAGTGTGCCCACATGGAGGTGTGCACACTGAACTGTTAGAATGTGTGTGTCCACATGGAGGTGTGCACACTAAACTCTTAGAATGAGTTTATCCCTGTGGAGGTGTGCACACTGAACTGTTAGAATGAGTGTTTCCACATGGAGGTTTGCACACTGAATGGTTAGAATGAGTGTGCCCACATGGAGGTGTGCACACTAAACTGTTAGAATGAGTGTGTCCACATGGAGTTGTGCACACTGAACTGTTAGAATGACTGTGCCCACAAGGAGGTGTGCACACTGAACTGTTAGAATGAGTGTGTCCACATGGAGATGTGAACATTGAACTGTTAGAATGAGTGTGTCCACATGGAGGTGTGCACACTGCACTGTTAGAATGAGTGTGCCCACATGGAGGTGTGGACACTGAACTGTTAGAATGAGTGTGTCCACATGGAGGTTGCACACTGAACTGTAAGAATGTGTCCACATGGAGCTGTGCACACTGAACTGTTAGAATGATTGTGTCCACATGAAGGTGTGCACACTTAACTGTTAAAATGTCTGTGCCCACATGGAGGTGTCCACACTGAACTGTTAGAATGAGTGTGTCCACATGGAGGTGTGCACACCGAAGTGTTAGAATTTTTCCACATGGAGGTGTGCACACTGAACTGTTAGAATGAGTGTGTCCACATGGAGGTGTGCACACTGAACTGATAGAATGAGTGTGTCCACATGGAGGTGTGCACCCTGAACTGTTAGAATGAGTGTGTCCACATGGAGGTGTGCACACTGAACTGTTAGAATGAGTGTGTCCACATGGAGGTGTGCACACTGAACTGTTAGAATGACTGTGCCCACATGGAGGTGTGCACACTGAACTGTTAGAATGAGTGTGTCCACATGGAGGCGTGCACACTGAACTGTTAGAATGACTGTGCCCACTTGGAGGTGTGCACACTGAACTGTTAGAATGAGTGTGTCCCTGTGGAGGTGTGCACACTGAAATGTTAGAATGAGTGTGTCCACATGGAGGTTTGCACACTAAACTGTTAGAATGTGTGTGCCCACATGGAGGTGTGCACACTGAACTGTTAGAATATGTCCACATGGAGGTGTGCACACTGTATTGTTAGAATGAGTGTGTCCACATGGAGGTGTGCAAAATGAACTGTTAGAATGAGTGTGTCCACATGGAGGTGTGCACACTGAACTGTTAGAATGAGTATATCCACATGGAGGTGTGCAAAATGAACTGTTAGAATGAGTGTGTCCACATGGAGGTGTGCACACTGAACTGTTAATGAGTGTGTCCACATGGAGGTGTGCACACTGAATTGTTAGAATGAGTGTGTCCACATGGAGGTGTGCACACCGAAGTGTTAGAAGTTGTCCACATGGAGGTGTGTACACTGAACTGTTAGAATGACTGTGTCCACATGGAGGTGTGCAAAATGAACTGTTAGAATGAGTGTGTCCACATGGAGGTGTGCACACTGAACTGTTAGAATGAGTATATCCACATGGAGGTGTGCAAAATGAACTGTTAGAATGAGTGTGTCCACATGGAATTGTGCACACTGAACTGTTAGAATGAGTGTGCCCACATGGAGGTGTGCACACTGAACTGTTAGAATGTGTGTGTCCACATGGAGGTGTGCACACTGAACTCTTAGAATGAGTTTATCCCTGTGGAGGTGTGCACACTGAACTGTTAGAATGAGTGTTTCCACATGGAGGTTTGCACACTGAATGGTTAGAATGAGTGTGCCCACATGGAGGTGTGCACACTGTTCTGTTAGAATGAGTATGCCCACATGGAGGTGTGCACACTGAACTGTTAGAATGAGTGTGCCCACATGGAGGTGTGCACACTGAACTGTAAGAATGAGTGTGTCCACATGGAGGTGTGCACACTGAACTGTTAGAATGAGTGTGTCCACATGGAGGTGTGCACACTGAACTGTTAGAATGATTGTGTCCACATGGAGGTGTGCACACTGAACTGTTAAAGTGTCTGTGCCCACATGGAGGTGTCCACACTGAACTGTTAGAATTAGTGTGTCCACATGGAGGTGTGCACACTGCACTGTTAGAATGAGTGTGTCCCTGTGGAGGTGTGCACACTGAACTGTTAGAATGAGTGTGTACACATGGAGGTGTCCACACTGAATTGTTAGAATGTGTGTGTCCACATGGGGCTGTGCACACTGAACTGTTAGAATGAGTGTGCCCACATGGAGGTGTGCACACTAAACTGTTAGAATGAGTGTGTCCACATGGAGGTGTGCACACTGAACTGTTAGAATGAGTGTGCCCACATGGAGTTGTGTACACTGAACTGTTAGAATGATTGAGTCCACATGGAGGTGTGCACACTGAACTGTTAGAATATGTCCACATGGAGGTGTGCACACTGAACTGTTAGAATGAGTGGAACCCTGTGCAGGTGTGCACACTGAACTGTTAGAATGAGTGTGTCCACATGGAGGTGTGCACACTGAACTGTTAGAATGAGTGTGCCCACATG
Organism: Peromyscus eremicus; assembly: GCF_949786415.1. Taxonomy (NCBI): domain Eukaryota; kingdom Metazoa; phylum Chordata; class Mammalia; order Rodentia; family Cricetidae; genus Peromyscus; species Peromyscus eremicus. Next base: position 117,654 of record NW_026734593.1, on the reverse strand, counting down.
GAGGTGTGCACACTGAACTGTTAGAATGAGTGGAACCCTGTGGAGGTGTGCACACTGAACTGTTAGAATGAGTTTGTCCACATGGAGGTGTGCACACTGAACTGTTAGAATGACTGTGCCCACATGGAGGTGTGCACACTCAAATGTTAGAATGAGTGTGTCCCAGAGGAGGTGTGCACAAAGAAATATTAGAATGAGTGTGTCCACATGCAGGTGTGCACACTGAACTGTTAGAATGAGTGTGCCCACATGGAGTTGTGCACACTGAACTGTTAGAATATGTCCACATGGAGGTGTGCACACTGTATTGTTAGAATGAGTGTGTCCACGCGGAGGCGTGCACAATGAACTGTTAGAATGAGTGTGCCCACATGGAGGTGTGCACACTGAACTGTTAGAATATGTCCACATGGAGGTGTGCACACTGTATTGTTAGAATGAGTGTGTCCACGCGGAGGCGTGCACAATGAACTGTTAGAATGAGTGTGTCCACATGGAGGTGTGCACACTGAACTGTTAGAATGAGTGTGTCCACATGGAGGTGTGCACACTGAACTGTTAGAATGAGTGTGTCCACATGGAGGTGTGCACACTGAACTGTTAGAATGAGTGTGCCCACATGGAGGTGTGCACACTGTATTGTTAGAATGAGTGTGTCCACATGGAGATGTGCACACTGAACTGTTAGAATGAGTTTCTCCCTGTGGAGGTGTGTACACTGAACTGTTAGATTGAGTGTGTCTACATGGAGGTGTGCACACTGAACTGTTAGAATGAGTGTGTCCACATGGAAGTGTGCACACTGAACTGTTAGAATGAGTGTGCCCACATGGAGGTGTGCACACTGAACTGTTAGAATTAGGGTATCCCTTTGGAGATGTGCACACTGAACTGTTAGATTGAGTGTGTCCACATGGAAGTGTGCACACTGAACTGTTAGAATGAGTGTGCCCACATGGAGGTGTGCACACTGAACTGTTAGAATTAGTGTATCCCTGTGGAGATGTGCACACTGAACTGTTAGAATGAGTGTGTCCACATGGAAGTGTGCACACTGTATTGTTAGAATGAGTGTGTCCACATGGAGGTGTGCACACTGAACTGTTAGAATGAGTGTGTCCACATGGATGTGTGCACACTGAACTGTTAGAATTAGTGTGTCCACATGGAGGTGTGCACACTGAACTGTTAGAATATGTCCACATGGAGGTGTGCACACTGTATTGTTAGAATGAGTGTGTCCACATGGAGGTGTGCACACTGAACTGTTAGAATGTGTGTGTCCACATGGAGTGTGCACACTGAACTGTTAGAATGAGTGTGTCCACATGGAGTTGTGCACACTGAACTGTTAGAATGATTGTGTCCACATGGAGTTGTGCACACTTAACTGTTAGAATGACTGCGTCCACATGGAGGTGTGCACACTGAACTGTTGAATGTGTCCACATGGAAGTGTGCTCACTGAACTGTTAGAATGAGTGTGCCGACATGGAGGTGTGCACACTGAACTGTTAGAATGAGTGTGTCCACATGGTGGTGTACACACTGAACTGTTAGAATGAGTGTATCCCTGTGGAGGTGTGCACACTGAACTGTTAGATTGAGTGTGCACACATGGAGGTGTGCACACTGAACTGTTAGAATGAGTGTGTCCACATGGATGTGTGCACACTGAACTTTTAGAATGAGTGTTTCCCTGTGGAGGTGTGCACACTGAAATGTTAGAATGAGTGAGTCCACATGGAGGTGTGCACACTGGACTGTTAGAATGAGTGAGTCCACATGGAGGTGTGCACACTGAACTGTTAGAATGAGTGAGTCCACATGGAGGTGTGCACACTGAACTGTTAGAATGAGTGTGTCCACATGGAGGTGTGCACACTGAACTGTTAGAATGAGTGTGTCCCTGTGGAGGTGTGCACACTGAACTGTTAGAATGAGTGTGTCCACATGGAGGTGTGCACACTGAACTATTAGAATGAGTGTGCCCACATGGAGTTGTGCACACTGAACTGTTAGAATGTGTCCACATGGAGGTGTGCACACTGAACTGTTAGAATGAGTGTGTCCACATGGAGGTGTGCACACAGAACTGTTAGAATGAGTGTGCCCACATGGAGGTGTGCACACTGAACTGTTAGAATGAGTGTGTCCACATGGAGGTGTGCACACTGAACTGTTAGAATGAGTGTGTCCACATTAAGGTGTGCACACTGAACTGTTAGAATGTGTGTGCCCACATGGAGTTGTGCACACTGAACTGTTAGAATGACTGTGTCCACATGGTGGTGTACACACTGAACTGTTAGAATGAGTGTATCCCTGTGGAGGTGTGCACACTGAACTGTTAGATTGAGTGTGCACACATGGAGGTGTGCACACTGAACTGTTAGAATGAGTGTGTCCTCATGGATGTGTGCACACTGAACTTTTAGAATGAGTGTTTCCCTGTGGAGGTGTGCACACTGAAATGTTAGAATGAGTGAGTCCACATGGAGGTGTGCACACTGGACTGTTAGAATGAGTGAGTCCACATGGAGGTGTGCACACTGAACTGTTAGAATGAGTGAGTCCACATGGAGGTGTGCACACTGAACTGTTAGAATGAGTGTGTCCACATGGAGGTGTGCACACTGAACTGTTAGAATGAGTGTGTCCCTGTGGAGGTGTGCACACTGAACTGTTAGAATGAGTGTGTCCACATGGAGGTGTGCACACTGAACTATTAGAATGAGTGTGACCACATGGAGTTGTGCACACTGAACTGTTAGAATGTGTCCACATGGAGGTGTGCACACTGAACTGTTAGAATGAGTGTGTCCACATGGAGGTGTGCACACAGAACTGTTAGAATGAGTGTGCCCACATGGAGGTGTGCACACTGAACTGTTAGAATGAGTGTGTCCACATGGAGGTGTGCACACTGAACTGTTAGAATGAGTGTGTCCACATGGAGGTGTGCACACTGAACTGTTAGAATGAGTATATCCACATGGAGGTGTGCAAAATGAACTGTTAGAATGAGTGTGTCCACATGGAATTGTGCACACTGAACTGTTAGAATGAGTGTGCCCACATGGAGGTGTGCACACTGAACTGTTAGAATGTGTGTGTCCACATGGAGGTGTGCACACTGAACTCTTAGAATGAGTTTATCCCTGTGGAGGTGTGCACACTGAACTGTTAGAATGAGTGTTTCCACATGGAGGTTTGCACACTGAATGGTTAGAATGAGTGTGCCCACATGGAGGTGTGCACACTGTTCTGTTAGAATGAGTATGCCCACATGGAGGTGTGCACACTGAACTGTTAGAATGAGTGTGCCCACATGGAGGTGTGCACACTGAACTGTAAGAATGAGTGTGTCCACATGGAGGTGTGCACACTGAACTGTTAGAATGAGTGTGTCCACATGGAGGTGTGCACACTGAACTGTTAGAATGATTGTGTCCACATGGAGGTGTGCACACTGAACTGTTAAAGTGTCTGTGCCCACATGGAGGTGTCCACACTGAACTGTTAGAATTAGTGTGTCCACATGGAGGTGTGCACACTGCACTATTAGAATGAGTGTGTCCCTGTGGAGGTGTGCACACTGAACTGTTAGAATGAGTGTGTACACATGGAGGTGTCCACACTGAATTGTTAGAATGTGTGTGTCCACATGGGGCTGTGCACACTGAACTGTTAGAATGAGTGTGCCCACATGGAGGTGTGCACACTAAACTGTTAGAATGAGTGTGTCCACATGGAGGTGTGCACACTGAACTGTTAGAATGAGTGTGCCCACATGGAGTTGTGTACACTGAACTGTTAGAATGATTGAGTCCACATGGAGGTGTGCACACTGAACTGTTAGAATATGTCCACATGGAGGTGTGCACACTGAACTGTTAGAATGAGTGGAACCCTGTGCAGGTGTGCACACTGAACTGTTAGAATGAGTGTGTCCACATGGAGGTGTGCACACTGAACTGTTAGAATGAGTGTGCCCACATGGAGGTGTGCACACTGAACTGTTAGAATGAGTGGAACCCTGTGGAGGTGTGCTCACTGAACTGTTAGAATGAGTGTGTCCACATGGAGGTGTGCACACTGAACTGTTAGAATGACTGTGCCCACATGGAGGTGTGCACACTCAAATGTTAGAATGAGTGTGTCCCAGAGGAGGTGTGCACAAAGAAATATTAGAATGAGTGTGTCCACATGCAGGTGTGCACACTGAACTGTTAGAATGAGTGTGCCCACATGGAGTTGTGCACACTGAACTGTTAGAATATGTCCACATGGAGGTGTGCACACTGTATTGTTAGAATGAGTGTGTCCACGCGGAGGCGTGCACAATGAACTGTTAGAATGAGTGTGCCCACATGGAGGTGTGCACACTGAACTGTTAGAATATGTCCACATGGAGGTGTGCACACTGTATTGTTAGAATGAGTGTGTCCACGCGGAGGCGTGCACAATGAACTGTTAGAATGAGTGTGTCCACATGGAGGTGTGCACACTGAACTGTTAGAATGAGTGTGTCCACATGGAGGTGTGCACACTGAACTGTTAGAATGAGTGTGTCCACATGGAGGTGTGCACACTGAACTGTTAGAATGAGTGTGCCCACATGGAGGTGTGCACACTGTATTGTTAGAATGAGTGTGTCCACATGGAGATGTGCACACTGAACTGTTAGAATGAGTTTCTCCCTGTGGAGGTGTGTACACTGAACTGTTAGATTGAGTGTGTCCACATGGAGGTGTGCACACTGAACTGTTAGAATGAGTGTGTCCACATGGAAGTGTGCACACTGAACTGTTAGAATGAGTGTGCCCACATGGAGGTGTGCACACTGAACTGTTAGAATTAGGGTATCCCTTTGGAGATGTGCACACTGAACTGTTAGATTGAGTGTGTCCACATGGAAGTGTGCACACTGAACTGTTAGAATGAGTGTGCCCACATGGAGGTGTGCACACTGAACTGTTAGAATTAGTGTATCCCTGTGGAGATGTGCACACTGAACTGTTAGAATGAGTGTGTCCACATGGAAGTGTGCACACTGTATTGTTAGAATGAGTGTGTCCACATGGAGGTGTGCACACTGAACTGTTAGAATGAGTGTGTCCACATGGATGTGTGCACACTGAACTGTTAGAATTAGTGTGTCCACATGGAGGGGTGCACACTGAACTGTTAGAATATGTCCACATGGAGGTGTGCACACTGTATTGTTAGAATGAGTGTGTCCACATGGAGGTGTGCACACTGAACTGTTAGAATGTGTGTGTCCACATGGAGTGTGCACACTGAACTGTTAGAATGAGTGTGTCCACATGGAGTTGTGCACACTGAACTGTTAGAATGATTGTGTCCACATGGAGTTGTGCACACTTAACTGTTAGAATGACTGCGTCCACATGGAGGTGTGCACACTGAACTGTTGAATGTGTCCACATGGAAGTGTGCTCACTGAACTGTTAGAATGAGTGTGCCGACATGGAGGTGTGCACACTGAACTGTTAGAATGAGTGTGTCCACATGGTGGTGTACACACTGAACTGTTAGAATGAGTGTATCCCTGTGGAGGTGTGCACACTGAACTGTTAGATTGAGTGTGCACACATGGAGGTGTGCACACTGAACTGTTAGAATGAGTGTGTCAACATGGATGTGTGCACACTGAACTTTTAGAATGAGTGTTTCCCTGTGGAGGTGTGCACACTGAAATGTTAGAATGAGTGAGTCCACATGGAGGTGTGCACACTGGACTGTTAGAATGAGTGAGTCCACATGGAGGTGTGCACACTGAACTGTTAGAATGAGTGAGTCCACATGGAGGTGTGCACACTGAACTGTTAGAATGAGTGTGTCCACATGGAGGTGTGCACACTGAACTGTTAGAATGAGTGTGTCCCTGTGGAGGTGTGCACACTGAACTGTTAGAATGAGTGTGTCCACATGGAGGTGTGCACACTGAACTATTAGAATGAGTGTGCCCACATGGAGTTGTGCACACTGAACTGTTAGAATGTGTCCACATGGAGGTGTGCACACTGAACTGTTAGAATGAGTGTGTCCACATGGAGGTGTGCACACAGAACTGTTAGAATGAGTGTGCCCACATGGAGGTGTGCACACTGAACTGTTAGAATGAGTGTGTCCACATGGAGGTGTGCACACTGAACTGTTAGAATGAGTGTGTCCACATTAAGGTGTGCACACTGAACTGTTAGAATGTGTGTGCCCACATGGAGTTGTGCACACTGAACTGTTAGAATGACTGTGTCCACATGGTGGTGTACACACTGAACTGTTAGAATGAGTGTATCCCTGTGGAGGTGTGCACACTGAACTGTTAGATTGAGTGTGCACACATGGAGGTTTGCACACGGAACTGTTAGAATATGTCCACTTGGAGGTGTGCACACTGTATTGTTAGAATGAGTGTGTCCACATGGAGGTGTGCACACTGAACTGTTAGAATGAGTGTGTCCACATGGAGGTGTGCACACTGAACTGTTAGAATGAGTGTGTCCACATGGAGGTGTGCACACTGAACTGTTAGAATGACTGTGTCCACATGGAGGTGTGCACACTGAACCGTTAGAATGACTGTGCCCACACGGAGGTGTGCACACTTAACTGTTAGAATGACTGTGCCCACAAGGAGGTGTGCACACTGAACTGTTAGAATGACTGTGTCCCTGTGGAGGTGTGCACACTGAACTGTTAGAATGAGTGTGTACACATGGAGGTGTCCACAGTGAACTGTTACAATGTGTGTGTCCACATGGGGGTGTGCACACTGAACTGTTAGAATGAGTGTGCCCACATGGAGGTGTGCACACTAAACTGTTAGAATGAGTGTGTCCACATGGAGGTGTGCACACTGAACTGTTAGAATGAGTGTGCCCACATGGAGGTGTGTACACTGAACTGTTAGAATGATTGTGTCCACATGGAGGTGTGCACACTGAACTGTTAGAATTATTGTGTCCCTGTGGAGATGTGCACACTGAACTGTTAGAATGAGTGTGTCCACATGGAGGTGTGCACACTGAACTGTTAGAATGAGTGTGTCCACATGGATGTGTGCACACTGAACTGTTAGAATGAGTGTGTCCACATGGAGGTGTGCACACTGAACTGTTAGAATATGTCCACATGGAGGTGTGCACACTGTATTGTTAGAATGAGTGTGTCCACATGGAGGTGTGCACACTGAACTGTTAGAATGTGTGTGTCCACATGGAGTGTGCACACTGAACTGTTAGAATGAGTGTGTCCACATGGAGGTGTGCACACTGAACTGTTAGAATGATTGTGTCCACATGGAGTTGTGCACACTTAACTGTTAGAATGACTGCGTCCACATGGAGGTGTGCACACTGAACTGTTGAATGTGTCCACATGGAAGTGTGCTCACTGAACTGTTAGAATGAGTGTGCCCACATGGAGGTGTGCACACTGAACTGTTAGAATGAGTGTGTCCACATGGTGGTGTACACACTGAACTGTTAGAATGAGTGTATCCCTGTGGAGGTGTGCACACTGAACTGTTAGATTGAGTGTGCACACATGGAGGTGTGCACACTGAACTGTTAGAATGAGTGTGTCCACATGGATGTGTGCACACTGAACTTTTAGAATGAGTGTTTCCCTGTGGAGGTGTGCACACTGAAATGTTAGAATGAGTGAGTCCACATGGAGGTGTGCACACTGGACTGTTAGAATGAGTGAGTCCACATGGAGGTGTGCACACTGAACTGTTAGAATGAGTGAGTCCACATGGAGGTGTGCACACTGAACTGTTAGAATGAGTGTGTCCACATGGAGGTGTGCACACTGAACTGTTAGAATGAGTGTGTCCCTGTGGAGGTGTGCACACTGAACTGTTAGAATGAGTGTGTCCACATGGAGGTGTGCACACTGAACTATTAGAATGAGTGTGCCCACATGGAGTTGTGCACACTGAACTGTTAGAATGTGTCCACATGGAGGTGTGCACACTGAACTGTTAGAATGAGTGTGTCCACATGGAGGTGTGCACACAGAACTGTTAGAATGAGTGTGCCCACATGGAGGTGTGCACACTGAACTGTTAGAATGAGTGTGTCCACATGGAGGTGTGCACACTGAACTGTTAGAATGAGTGTGTCCACATTAAGGTGTGCACACTGAACTGTTAGAATGTGTGTGCCCACATGGAGTTGTGCACACTGAACTGTTAGAATGACTGTGTCCACATGGAGGTGTGCACACTGAACTGTTAGAATGAGTGTGTCCACATGGAGGTGTGCACACTGAACTGTTAGAATGAGTGTGCCCACATTGAGGTGTGCACATTGAACTGTTAGAATGAGTGTGCACACATGGAGGTGTGCACACGGAACTGTTAGAATATGTCCACTTGGAGGTGTGCACACTGTATTGTTAGAATGAGTGTGTCCACATGGAGGTGTGCACACTGAATTGTTAGAATGAATGTGTCCACATGGAGGTGTGCACACTGAACTGTTAGAATGAGTGTGTCCACATGGAGGTGTGCACACTGAACTGTTAGAATGACTGTGTCCACATGGAGGTGTGCACACTGAACCGTTAGAATGACTGTGCCCACACGGAGGTGTGCACACTTAACTGTTAGAATGACTGTGCCCACAAGGAGGTGTGCACACTGAACTGTTAGAATGACTGTGTCCCTGTGGAGGTGTGCACACTGAACTGTTAGAATGAGTGTGTACACATGGAGGTGTCCACAGTGAACTGTTACAATGTGTGTGTCCACATGGGGGTGTGCACACTGAACTGTTAGAATGAGTGTGCCCACATGGAGGTGTGCACACTAAACTGTTAGAATGAGTGTGTCCACATGGAGGTGTGCACACTGAACTGTTAGAATGAGTGTGCCCACATGGAGGTGTGTACACTGAACTGTTAGAATGATTGTGTCCACATGGAGGTGTGCACACTGAACTGTTAGAATTATTGTGTCCCTGTGGAGATGTGCACACTGAACTGTTAGAATGAGTGTGTCCACATGGAGGTGTGCACACTGAACTGTTAGAATGAGTGTGTCCACATGGAAGTTTGCACACTGAACTTTTAGAATGAGTGTGCCCACATGGAGGTGTGCACACTGAACTGTTAGAATATGTCCACATGGAGGTGTTCACACTGTATTGTTAGAATGAGTGTATCCACATGGAGGTGTGCACACTGAACTGTTAGAATGACAGTGCCCACATGGAGGTGTGCACACTGAACTGTTAGAATTAGTGTGTCCACATGGAGGTGTGCACATTGAACTGTTAGAATGAGTGTATCCCTGTGGAGGTGTGCACACTGAACTGTTAGAATGAGTGTGCCCACATGGAGGTGTGCACACTGAACTGTTAGAATGAGTGTGTCCACATGGAGGTGTGCACACTGAACTGTTAGAATGACTGTGCCCACATGGAGGTGTGCACACTGTTCTGTTAGAATGAGTATGCCCACATGGAGGTGTGCACACTGAACTGTTAGAATGAGTGTGCCTACATGGAGGTGTGCACACTGAACTGTTAGAATGAGTGTGTCCACATGGAGGTGTGCACAGTGAACTGTTAGAATGAGTGTGTCCACATGGAAGTGTGCACACTGAACTGTTAGAATTAGTGTATCCCTGTGGAGATGTGCACACTGAACTGTTAGAATGAGTGTGTCCACATGGAGGTGTGCACACTGAACTGTTAGAATGAGTGTGTCCACATGGAGTTGTGCACACTAAACTGTTAGAATGAGTGTGTCCAGATGTAGGTGGGCACACTGAACAGTTAGAATGAGTGTGTCTACATGGAAGTGTGCACAGTGAACTGTTAGAATGAGTGTGTCCACATGGAGGTGTGCACACTGAACTGTTAGAATGAGTGTGTCCACTTGGAGGTGTGCACACTGAACTGTTAGAATGAGTTTATCCCTGTGGAGGTGTGCACACTGTATTGTTAGAATGAGTGTGTCCACATGGAGGTGTGCACACTGAACTGTTAGAATGAGTGTTTCCCCATATAGGTGTGCACACTGTTCTGTTAGAATGAGTATGCCCACATGGAGGTGTGCACACTGAACTGTTAGAATGAGTGTGCCCTCATGGAGGTGTGCACACTGAACTGTTAGAATGAGTTTGCCCACATGGAAATGTGCACACTGAACTGTTAGAATGTGTCCACATTGAGGTGTGCACACTGAACTGTTAGAATGATTGTGTCCACATGGAGGTGTGCACACAGCACTGTTATAATGAGTTTGTCCACATGGAGTTGTGCACACTGAACTGTTAGAATGAGTGTGTCCACATGGAGGTGTGCACACTGAACTGTTAGAATGAGTGTGCCCACATGGAGTTGTGCACACTGAACTGTTATAATGAGTTGTCCACATGGAGGTGTGCACACTGAACTGTTAGAATGAGTGTGTCCACATGGAGGTGTGCACACTGAACTGTTAGAATGAGTGTGTCCACATGGAGGTGTGCACACTGAACTGTTAGAATGAGTGTGCCCACATGGAGTTGTGCACACTGAACTGTTAGAATGACTGTGTCCATATGGAGGTGTGCACACTGAACTGTTAGAATGAGTGTGTCCACATGGAGGTGTGCACACTGAACTGTTAGAATGAGTGTGCCCACATGGAGGTTGCACACTGAACTGTTAGAATGAGTGTGCCCACATGGAGGTGTGCACACGGAACTGTTAGAATATGTCCACATGGAGGTGTGCACACTCTATTGTTAGAATGAGTGTGTCCACATGGAGCTGTGCACACTGAACTGTTAGAATGAGTGTGTCCACATGGAGGTGTGCACACTGAACTGTTAGAATGAGTGTGTCCACATGGAGGTGTGCACACTGAACTGTTAGAATGAGTGTGTCCACATGGAGGTGGGCACACTGAACAGTTAGAATGAGTGTGCCCACATGGAGTTGTGTACACTGAACTGTTAGAATGATTGTGTCCACATGGAGGTGTGCACACTGAACTGTTAGAATGAGTGTGCCCACATTGAGGTTGCACATGGAACTGTTAGAATGAGTGTGCCCACATGGAGGTGTGCACACGGAACTGTTAGAATATGTCCACTTGGAGGTGTGCACACTGTATTGTTAGAATGAGTGTGTCCACTTGGAGGTGTGCACACTGTATTGTTAGAATGAGTGTGTCCACATGGAGGTGTGCACACTGAACTGTTAGAATGAGTGTGTCCACATGGAGGTGTGCACACTGAACTGTTAGAATGAGTGTGTCCACATGGAGGTGTGCACACTGAACTGTTAGAATGACTGTGTCCACAAGGAGGTGTGCACACTGAACTGTTAGAATGACTGTGCCCACAAGGAGGTGTGCAAACTGAACTGTTAGAATGACTGTGTCCCTGTGGAGGTGTGCACACTGAACTGTTAGAATGAGTGTGTACACATGGAGGTGTCCACAGTGAACTGTTAGAATGTGTGTGTCCACATGGGGGTGTGCACACTGAACTGTTAGAATGAGTGTGCCCACATGGAGGTGTGCACACTAAACTGTTAGAATGAGGGTGTCCACATGGAGGTGTGCACACTGAACTGTTAGAATGAGTGTGCCCACATGGAGTTGTGTACACTGAACTGTTAGAATGATTGTGTCCACATGGAGGTGTGCACACTGAACTGTTAGAATTATTGTGTCCCTGTGGAGATGTGCACACTGAACTGTTAGAATGAGTGTGTCCACATGGAGGTGTGCACACTGAACTGTTAGAATGAGTGTGTCCACATGGAGGTTTGCACACTGAACTTTTAGAATGAGTGTGCCCACGTGGAGGTGTGCACACTGAACTGTTAGAAATTGTCCACATGGAGGTGTTTACACTGTATTGTTAGAATGAGTGTATCCACATGGAGGTGTGCACACTGAACTGTTAGAATGAGTGTGTCCACATGGAGGTGTGCACACTGAACTGTTAGAATTAGTGTATCCCTGTGGAGATGTGCACACTGAACTGTTAGAATGAGTGTGTCCACATGGTGTGTGCACACTGAACTGTTAGAATGAGTGTGTCCACATGGAGGTGTGCACACTGAACTGTTAGAATGACAGTGCCCACATGGAGGTGTGCACACTGAACTGTTAGAATGAGTGTGTCCACATGGAGGTGTGCACACTGTTCTGTTAGAATGAGTATGCCCACATGGAGGTGTGCACACTGAACTGTTAGAATGAGTGTGCCCACATGGAGGTGTGCACACTGAACTGTTAGAATGAGTATGTCCACATGGAGGTGTGCACACTGAACTGTTAGAATGAGTGTGTCCACATGGAGGTGTGCACACTGAACTGTTAGAATGAGTGTGTCCACATGGAGGTGTGCACACTGAACTGTTAGAATGAGTGTGTCCCTGTGGAGGTGTGCACAATGAACTGTTAGAATGAGTGTGCCCTCATGGAGGTGTGCACAATGAACTGTTTGAATGAGTGTGCCCACATGGAGGTGTGCACACTGAACTGTTAGAATGAGTATGTCCACATGGAGGTGTGCACACTGAACTGTTAGAATGAGTGTGCCCACATGGAAATGTGCACACTGAACTGTTAGAATGTGTCCACATTGAGGTGTGCACACTGAACTGTTAGAATGATTGTGTCCACATGGAGGTGTGCACACAGAACTGTTAGAATGAGTTTGTCCACATGGAGTTGTGCACACTGAACTGTTAGAATGAGTGTGTCCACATGGAGGTGTGCACACTGAACTGTTAGAATGAGTGTGTCCACATGGAGGTGTGCACACTGAACTGTTAGAATGAGTGTGCCGACATGGAGTTGTGCACACTGAACTGTTAGAATGACTGTGTCCATATGGAGGTGTGCACACTGAACTGTTAGAATGAGTGTGTCCACATGGAGGTGTGCACACTGAACTGTTAGAATGAGTGTGCCCACATGGAGGTTGCACACTGAACTGTTAGAATGAGTGTGCCCACATGGAGGTGTGCACACGGAACTGTTAGAATATGTCCACATGGAGGTGTGCACACTCTATTGTTAGAATGAGTGTGTCCACATGGAGCTGTGCACACTGAACTGTTAGAATGAGTGTGTCCACATGGAGGTGTGCACACTGAACTGTTAGAATGAGTGTGTCCACATGGAGGTGTGCACACTAAACTGTTAGAATGAGTGTGTCCACATGGAGGTGGGCACACTGAACTGTTAGAATGAGTGTGCCCACATGGAGTTGTGTACACTGAACTGTTAGAATGATTGTGTCCACATGGAGGTGTGCACACTGAACTGTTAGAATGACTGTGTCCACATGGAGGTGTGCACACTGAACTGTTAGAATGAGTGTGTCCCTGTGGAGGTGTGCACACTGAACTGTTAGAATGAGTGTGTCCCTGTGGAGGTGTGCACACTGAACTGTTAGAACGAGTGTGTCCACATGGAGGTGTGCACACTGAACTTTTAGAATGAGTGTGCCCACATGGAGGTGTGCACACTGAACTGTTAAAATATGTCCACATGGTGGTATGCACACTGTATTGTTAGAATGAGTGTATCCACATGGAGGTTTGCAAACTGAACTGTTAGAATGAGTGTGTCCACATAGAGGTGTGTACACTGAACTGTTAGATTGAGTGTGTCCACATGGAGGTGTGCACACTGAACTGTTAGAATGAGTGTGACTACATGGAAGTGTGCACACTGAACTGTTAGAATGAGTTTGTCCACATGGAGGTGTGCACACTGAACTTTTAGAATGAGTGTGCCCACATGGAGGTGTGCACACTGAACTGTTAGAATGACTGTGTCCACATGGAGGTGTGCACACGGAACTGTTAGAATGAGTGTGTCCACATGGAGGTGTGCACACTGAACTGTTAGAATTAGTGTATCCCTGTGGAGATATGCACACTGCACTGTTAGAATGAGTGTGTCCACATGGAGGTGTACACACTGAACTGTTAGAATATGTCCACATGGAGGTGTGCACACTGTACTGTTAGAATGAGTGTGTCCACATGGAGGTGTGCACACTGAACTGTTAGAATGAGTGTGTCCACATGGAGGTGTGCACACTGAACTGTTAGAATGAGTGTGTCCACATGGAGGTGTGCACACTGAACTGTTAGAATATGTCCACATGGAGGTGTGCACAGTGTAGTGCTAGCATGAGTGTGTCCACATGGAGGTGTGCACACTGAACTGTTAGAATGAGTGTGTCCACATGGAGGTGTGCACACTGAACTGTTAGAATGAGTGTATCCCTGTGGAGATGTGCACACTGAACTGTTAGATTGAGTGTGCCCACATGGAGGTGTGCACACTGAACTGTTAGAATGAGTGTGTCCACATGGAGGTGTGCACACTGAACTGTTAGAATGAGTATGCCCACATGGAGGTGTGCACACTGAACTGTTAGAATGAGTGTGTCCACATGGAGGTGTGCACACTGAACTGTTAGAATGTGTGTGTCCACATGGAGGTGTGCTCACTGAACTGTTAGAATGAGTGTGCCCACATGGAGGTGTGCACACTGAACTGTTAGAATGAGTGTATCCACATGGAGGTGTGCACACTGAACTGTTAGAATGAGTGTATCCCTGTGGAGGTGTGAACACTGAACTGTGAGAATGAGTTTGCCCACATGGAGGTGTGCACAGTGAACTGTTAGAATGAGTGTGTCCACATGGAGGTGTGCACACTGAACTTTTAGAATGAGTGTGCCCACATGGAGGAGTGCACACTGAACTGTTAGAATATGTCCACATGGTGGTGTGCACACTGTATTGTTAGAATGAGTGTATCCACATGGAGTTGTGCACACTGAACTGTTAGAATGAGTGTGTCCACATAGAGGCGTGTACACTGAACTGTTAGATTGAGTGTGTCCACATGGATGTGTACACACTGAATTGTTAGAATGAGTGTGCCCACATGGAGGTGTGCACACTGAACTGTTAGAATGAGTGTGTCCACATAAAGTTGTGCACACTGAACTGTTAGAATGAGTGTGTCCACATGGAGGTTCGCACATTGAACCTTTAGAATGAGTGTGCCAACCTGGAGTTGTGTACACTGAACTGTTAGAATGATTGTGTCCACATGGAGGTGTGCACACTGAAATGTTAGAATTATTGTGTCCCTGTGGAGTTGTGCACACTGAACTGTTAGAATGAGTGTGTCCACATGGAGGTTTGCACACTGAACTGTTAGAATGACTGTGTCCACATGGAGGTTTGCACACTGAACTGTTAGAATGAGTGTGTCCACATGGAGGTGTGCACACTGAACTGTTAGAATGAGTGTGTCCCTGTGGAGGTTTGCACACTGAACTTTTAGAATGAGTGTGCCCACATGGAGGTGTGCACACTGAACTGTTAGAATATGTCCACATGGAGGTGTTCACACTGTATTGTTAGAATGAGTGTATCCACATGGTATGTGCACACTGAACTGTTAGAATGAGTGTGTCCACATGGAGGTGTGCACACTGAACTGTTAGAATGACAGTGCCCACATGGAGGTGTGCACACTGAACTGTTAGAATGATTGTGTCCACATGGAAGTGTGCACACTGAACTGTTAGAATGAGTGTATCCCTGTGGAGTTGTGCACACTGAACTGTTAGAATGAGTGTGCCCACATGGAGGTGTGCACACTGAACTGTTAGAATGAGTGTGTCCACATGGAGGTGTGCACACTGAACTGTTAGAATGAGTGTGTCCACATGGATGTGTGCACACTGAACTGTTAGAATGACTGTGCCCACATGGAGGTGTGCACACTGTTCTGTTAGAATGAGTATGCCCACATGGAGTTGTGCACACTGAACTGTTAGAATGAGTGTGCCCACATGGAGGTGTGCACACTGAACTGTTAGAATGAGTGTGCCCACATGGAGGTGTGCACAATGAACTGTTAGAATGAGTGTGCCCTCATGGAGTTGTGCACACTGAACTGTTAGAATGAGTTTGCCCACATGGAAATGTGCACACTGAACTGTTAGAATGTGTCCACATTGAGGTGTGCACACTGAACTGTTAGAATGATTGTGTCCACATGGAGGTGTGCACACAGAACTGTTATAATGAGTTTGTCCACATGGAGTTGTGCACACTGAACTGTTAGAATGAGTGTGTCCACATGGAGGTGTGCACACTGAACTGTTAGAATGAGTGTGTCCACATGGAGGTGTGAACACTGAACTGTTAGAATGAGTGTGTCCACATGGAGGTGGGCACACTGAACAGTTAGAATGAGTGTGCCCACATGGAGTTGTGTACACTGAACTGTTAGAATGATTGTGTCCACATGGAGGTGTGCACACTGAACTGTTAGAATGAGTGTGCCCACATTGAGGTTGCACATGGAACTGTTAGAATGAGTGTGCCCACATGGAGGTGTGCACACGGAACTGTTAGAATATGTCCACTTGGAGGTGTGCACACTGTATTGTTAGAATGAGTGTGTCCACTTGGAGGTGTGCACACTGTATTGTTAGAATGAGTGTGTCCACATGGAGGTGTGCACACTGAACTGTTAGAATGAGTGTGTCCACATGGAGGTGTGCACACTGAACTGTTAGAATGAGTGTGTCCACATGGAGGTGTGCACACTGAACTGTTAGAATGACTGTGTCCACAAGGAGGTGTGCACACTGAACTGTTAGAATGACTGTGCCCACAAGGAGGTGTGCAAACTGAACTGTTAGAATGACTGTGTCCCTGTGGAGGTGTGCACACTGAACTGTTAGAATGAGTGTGTACACATGGAGGTGTCCACAGTGAACTGTTAGAATGTGTGTGTCCACATGGGGGTGTGCACACTGAACTGTTAGAATGAGTGTGCCCACATGGAGGTGTGCACACTAAACTGTTAGAATGAGGGTGTCCACATGGAGGTGTGCACACTGAACTGTTAGAATGAGTGTGCCCACATGGAGTTGTGTACACTGAACTGTTAGAATGATTGTGTCCACATGGAGGTGTGCACACTGAACTGTTAGAATTATTGTGTCCCTGTGGAGATGTGCACACTGAACTGTTAGAATGAGTGTGTCCACATGGAGGTGTGCACACTGAACTGTTAGAATGAGTGTGTCCACATGGAGGTTTGCACACTGAACTTTTAGAATGAGTGTGCCCACGTGGAGGTGTGCACACTGAACTGTTAGAAATTGTCCACATGGAGGTGTTTACACTGTATTGTTAGAATGAGTGTATCCACATGGCGGTGTGCACACTGAACTGTTAGAATGAGTGTGTCCACATGGAGGTGTGCACACTGAACTGTTAGAATTAGTGTATCCCTGTGGAGATGTGCACACTGAACTGTTAGAATGAGTGTGTCCACATGGTGTGTGCACACTGAACTGTTAGAATGAGTGTGTCCACATGGAGGTGTGCACACTGAACTGTTAGAATGACAGTGCCCACATGGAGGTGTGCACACTGAACTGTTAGAATGAGTGTGTCCACATGGAGGTGTGCACACTGTTCTGTTAGAATGAGTATGCCCACATGGAGGTGTGCACACTGAACTGTTAGAATGAGTGTGCCCACATGGAGGTGTGCACACTGAACTGTTAGAATGAGTATGTCCACATGGAGGTGTGCACACTGAACTGTTAGAATGAGTGTGTCCACATGGAGGTGTGCACACTGAACTGTTAGATTGAGTGTGTCCACATGGAGGTGTGCACACTGAACTGTTAGAATGAGTGTGTCCCTGTGGAGGTGTGCACAATGAACTGTTAGAATGAGTGTGCCCTCATGGAGGTGTGCACAATGAACTGTTTGAATGAGTGTGCCCACATGGAGGTGTGCACACTGAACTGTTAGAATGAGTATGTCCACATGGAGGTGTGCACACTGAACTGTTAGAATGAGTGTGCCCACATGGAAATGTGCACACTGAACTGTTAGAATGTGTCCACATTGAGGTGTGCACACTGAACTGTTAGAATGATTGTGTCCACATGGAGGTGTGCACACAGAACTGTTAGAATGAGTTTGTCCACATGGAGTTGTGCACACTGAACTGTTAGAATGAGTGTGTCCACATGGAGGTGTGCACACTGAACTGTTAGAATGAGTGTGTCCACATGGAGGTGTGCACACTGAACTGTTAGAATGAGTGTGCCCACATGGAGTTGTGCACACTGAACTGTTAGAATGACTGTGTCCATATGGAGGTGTGCACACTGAACTGTTAGAATGAGTGTGTCCACATGGAGGTGTGCACACTGAACTGTTAGAATGAGTGTGCCCACATGGAGGTTGCACACTGAACTGTTAGAATGAGTGTGCCCACATGGAGGTGTGCACACGGAACTGTTAGAATATGTCCACATGGAGGTGTGCACACTCTATTGTTAGAATGAGTGTGTCCACATGGAGCTGTGCACACTGAACTGTTAGAATGAGTGTGTCCACATGGAGGTGTGCACACTGAACTGTTAGAATGAGTGTGTCCACATGGAGGTGTGCACACTAAACTGTTAGAATGAGTGTGTCCACATGGAGGTGGGCACACTGAACTGTTAGAATGAGTGTGCCCACATGGAGTTGTGTACACTGAACTGTTAGAATGATTGTGTCCACATGGAGGTGTGCACACTGAACTGTTAGAATGACTGTGTCCACATGGAGGTGTGCACACTGAACTGTTAGAATGAGTGTGTCCCTGTGGAGGTGTGCACACTGAACTGTTAGAATGAGTGTGTCCCTGTGGAGGTGTGCACACTGAACTGTTAGAACGAGTGTGTCCACATGGAGGTGTGCACACTGAACTTTTAGAATGAGTGTGCCCACATGGAGGTGTGCACACTGAACTGTTAAAATATGTCCACATGGTGGTATGCACACTGTATTGTTAGAATGAGTGTATCCACATGGAGGTTTGCACACTGAACTGTTAGAATGAGTGTGTCCACATAGAGGTGTGTACACTGAACTGTTAGATTGAGTGTGTCCACATGGAGGTGTGCACACTGAACTGTTAGAATGAGTTTGTCCACATGGAGGTGTGCACACTGAACTTTTAGAATGAGTGTGCCCACATGGAGGTGTGCACACTGAACTGTTAGAATGACTGTGTCCACATGGAGGTGTGCACACGGAACTGTTAGAATGAGTGTGTCCACATGGAGGTGTGCACACTGAACTGTTAGAATTAGTGTATCCCTTTGGAGATGTGCACACTGCACTGTTAGAATGAGTGTGTCCACATGGAGGTGTACACACTGAACTGTTAGAATATGTCCACATGGAGGTGTGCACACTGTACTGTTAGAATGAGTGTGTCCACATGGAGGTGTGCACACTGAACTGTTAGAATGAGTGTGTCCACATGGAGGTGTGCACACTGAACAGTTAGAATGAGTGTGTCCACATGGAGGTGTGCACACTGAACTGTTAGAATATGTCCACATGGAGGTGTGCACAGTGTAGTGCTAGCATGAGTGTGTCCACATGGAGGTGTGCACACTGAACTGTTAGAATGAGTGTGTCCACATGGAGGTGTGCACACTGAACTGTTAGAATGAGTGTATCCCTGTGGAGATGTGCACACTGAACTGTTAGATTGAGTGTGCCCACATGGAGGTGTGCACACTGAACTGTTAGAATGAGTGTGTCCACATGGAGGTGTGCACACTGAACTGTTAGAATGAGTATGCCCACATGGAGGTGTGCACACTGAACTGTTAGAATGAGTGTGTCCACATGGAGGTGTGCACACTGAACTGTTAGAATGTGTGTGTCCACATGGAGGTGTGCTCACTGAACTGTTAGAATGAGTGTGCCCACATGGAGGTGTGCACACTGAACTGTTAGAATGAGTGTATCCACATGGAGGTGTGCACACTGAACTGTTAGAATGAGTGTATCCCTGTGGAGGTGTGAACACTGAACTGTGAGAATGAGTTTGCCCACATGGAGGTGTGCACAGTGAACTGTTAGAATGAGTGTGTCCACATGGAGGTGTGCACACTGAACTTTTAGAATGAGTGTGCCCACATGGAGGAGTGCACACTGAACTGTTAGAATATGTCCACATGGTGGTGTGCACACTGTATTGTTAGAATGAGTGTATCCACATGGAGTTGTGCACACTGAACTGTTAGAATGAGTGTGTCCACATAGAGGCGTGTACACTGAACTGTTAGATTGAGTGTGTCCACATGGATGTGTACACACTGAATTGTTAGAATGAGTGTGCCCACATGGAGGTGTGCACACTGAACTGTTAGAATGAGTGTGTCCACATAAAGTTGTGCACACTGAACTGTTAGAATGAGTGTGTCCACATGGAGGTTCGCACATTGAACCTTTAGAATGAGTGTGCCAACATGGAGTTGTGTACACTGAACTGTTAGAATGATTGTGTCCACATGGAGGTGTGCACACTGAAATGTTAGAATTATTGTGTCCCTGTGGAGTTGTGCACACTGAACTGTTAGAATGAGTGTGTCCACATGGAGGTTTGCACACTGAACTGTTAGAATGACTGTGTCCACATGGAGGTTTGCACACTGAACTGTTAGAATGAGTGTGTCCACATGGAGGTGTGCACACTGAACTGTTAGAATGAGTGTGTCCCTGTGGAGGTTTGCACACTGAACTTTTAGAATGAGTGTGCCCACATGGAGGTGTGCACACTGAACTGTTAGAATATGTCCACATGGAGGTGTTCACACTGTATTGTTAGAATGAGTGTATCCACACGGTATGTGCACACTGAACTGTTAGAATGAGTGTGTCCACATGGAGGTGTGCACACTGAACTGTTAGAATGACAGTGCCCACATGGAGGTGTGCACACTGAACTGTTAGAATGATTGTGTCCACATGGAAGTGTGCACACTGAACTGTTAGAATGAGTGTATCCCTGTGGAGGTGTGCACACTGAACTGTTAGAATGAGTGTGCCCACATGGAGGTGTGCACACTGAACTGTTAGAATGAGTGTGTCCACATGGAGGTGTGCACACTGAACTGTTAGAATGAGTGTGTCCACATGGATGTGTGCACACTGAACTGTTAGAATGACTGTGCCCACATGGAGGTGTGCACACTGTTCTGTTAGAATGAGTATGCCCACATGGAGGTGTGCACACTGAACTGTTAGAATGAGTGTGCCCACATGGAGGTGTGCACACTGAACTGTTAGAATGAGTGTGCCCACATGGAGGTGTGCACAATGAACTGTTAGAATGAGTGTGCCCTCATGGAGTTGTGCACACTGAACTGTTAGAATGAGTTTGCCCACATGGAAATGTGCACACTGAACTGTTAGAATGTGTCCACATTGAGGTGTGCACACTGAACTGTTAGAATGATTGTGTCCACATGGAGGTGTGCACACAGAACTGTTATAATGAGTTTGTCCACATGGAGTTGTGCACACTGAACTGTTAGAATGAGTGTGTCCACATGGAGGTGTGCACACTGAACTGTTAGAATGAGTGTGTCCACATGGAGGTGTGCACACTGAACTGTTAGAATGAGTGTGCCCACATGGAGTTGTGCACACTGAACTGTTATAATGAGTTTGTCCACATGGAGGTGTGCACACTGAACTGTTAGAATGAGTGTGTCCACATGGAGGTGTGCACACTGAACTGTTAGAATGAGTGTGTCCACATGGAGGTGTGCACACTGAACTGTTAGAATGAGTGTGCCCACATGGAGTTGTGCACACTGAACTGTTAGAATGACTGTGTCCACATGGAGGTGTGCACACTGAACTGTTAGAATGAGTGTGTCCACATGGAGGTGTGCACACTGAACTGTTAGAATGAGTGTGCCCACATTGAGGTTGCACATGGAACTGTTAGAATGAGTGTGCCCACATGGAGGTGTGCACACGGAACTGTTAGAATATGTCCACTTAGAGGTGTGCACAATGTATTGTTAGAATGACTGTGTCCACATGGAGGTGTGCACACTGAACTGTTAGAATGAGTGTGTCCACATGGAGGTGTGCACACTGAACTGTTAGAATGAGTGTGTCCACATGGAGGTGTGCACACTGAACTGTTAGAATGACTGTGTCCACATGGAGGTGTGCACACTGAACTGTTAGAATGACTGTGCCCACAAGGAGGTGTGCACACTGAACTGTTAGATTGACTGTGTCCCTGTGGAGGTGTGCACACTGAACTGTTAGAATGAGTGTGTACACATGGAGGTGTCCACAGTGAACTGTTAGAATGTGTGTGTCCACATGGAGGTGTGCACACTGAACTGTTAGAATGAGTGTGCCCACATGGAGGTGTGCACACTAAACTGTTAGAATGAGTGTGTCCACATGGAGGTGTGCACACTGAACTGTTAGAATGAGTGTGCCCACATGGAGTTGTGTACACTGAACTGTTAGAATGATTGTGTCCACATGGAGGTGTGCACACTGAACTCTTAGAATTATTGTGTCCCTGTGGAGATGTGCACACTGAACTGTTAGAATGAGTGTGTCCACATGGAGGTGTGCACACTGAACTGTTAGAATGAGTGTGTCCACATGGAGGTTTGCACACTGAACTTTTAGAATGAGTGTGCCCACATGGAGGTGTGCACACTGAACTGTTAGAATATGTCCACATGGAGGTGTTCACACTGTATTGTTAGAATGAGTGTATCCACATGGAGGTGTGCACACTGAACTGTTAAAATGAGTGTGTCCACATGGAGGTGTGCACACTGAACTGTTAGAATTAGTGTATCCCTGTGGAGATGTGCACACCGAACTGTTAGAATGAGTGTGTCCACATGGTGTGTGCACACTGAACTGTTAGAATGAGTGTGTCCACATGGAGGTGTGCACACTGAACTGTTAGAATGACAGTGCCCACATGGAGGTGTGCACACTGAACTGTTAGAATGAGTGTGTCCACATGGAGGTGTGCACACTGTTCTGTTAGAATGAGTATGCCCACATGGAGGTGTGCACACTGAACTGTTAGAATGAGTGTGCCCACATGGAGGTGTGCACACTGAACTGTTAGCATGAGTATGTCCACATGGAGGTGTGCACACTGAACTGTTAGAATGAGTGTGTCCACATGGAGGTGTGCACACTGAACTGTTAGATTGAGTGTGTCCACATGGAGGTGTGCACACTGAACTGTTAGAATGAGTGTGTCCCTGTGGAGGTGTGCACAATGAACTGTTAGAATGAGTGTGCCCTCATGGAGGTGTGCACAATGAACTGTTTGAATGAGTGTGCCCACATGGAGGTGTGCACACTGAACTGTTAGAATGAGTATGTCCACATGGAGGTGTGCACACTGAACTGTTAGAATGAGTGTGCCCACATGGAAATGTGCACACTGAACTGTTAGAATGTGTCCACATTGAGGTGTGCACACTGAACTGTTAGAATGATTGTGTCCACATGGAGGTGTGCACACAGAACTGTTAGAATGAGTTTGTCCACATGGAGTTGTGCACACTGAACTGTTAGAATGAGTGTGTTCACATGGAGGTGTGCACACTGAACTGTTAGAATGAGTGTGTCCACATGGAGGTATGCACACTGAACTGTTAGAATGAGTGTGCCCACATGGAGTTGTGCACACTGAACTGTTAGAATGACTGTGTCCATATGGAGGTGTGCACACTGAACTGTTAGAATGAGTGTGTCCACATGGAGGTGTGCACACTGAACTGTTAGAATGAGTGTGCCCACATGGAGGTTGCACACTGAACTGTTAGAATTAGTGTGCCCACATGGAGGTGTGCACACGGAACTGTTAGAATATGTCCACATGGAGGTGTGCACACTCTATTGATAGAATGAGTGTGTCCACATGGAGCTGTGCACACTGAACTGTTAGAATGAGTGTGTCCACATGGAGGTGTGCACACTGAACTGTTAGAATGAGTGTGTCCACATGGAGGTGTGCACACTGAACTGTTAGAATGAGTGTGTCCCTGTGGAGGTGTGCACACTGAACTGTTAGAATGAGTGTGTCCCTGTGGAGGTGTGCACACTGAACTGTTAGAACGAGTGTGTCCACATGGAGGTGTGCACACTGAACTTTTAGAATGAGTGTGCCCACATGGAGGTGTGCACACTGAACTGTTAAAATATGTCCACATGATGGTATGCACACTGTATTGTTAGAATGAGTGTGTCCACATGGAGGTGTGCACACTGAACTGTTAGAATGAGTGTGTCCACATGGAGGTGTGTACACTGAACTGTTAGATTGAGTGTGTCCACATGGAGGTGTGCACACTGAACTGTTAGAATGAGTGTGACTACATGGAAGTGTGCACACTGAACTGTTTGAATGAGTTTGTCCACATGGAGGTGTGCACACTGAACTGTTAGAATGAGTGTGCCCACATGGAGGTGTGCACACTGAACTGTTAGAATGACTGTGTCCACATGGAGGTGTGCACACGGAACTGTTAGAATGAGTGTGTCCACATGGAGGTGTGCACACTGAACTGTTAGAATTAGTGTATCCCTGTGGAGATGTGCACACTGCACTGTTAGAATGAGTGTGTCCACATGGAGGTGTACACACTGAACTGTTAGAATATGTCCACATGGAGGTGTGCACACTGTACTGTTAGAATGAGTGTGTCCACATGGAGGTGTGCACACTGAACTGTTAGAATGAGTGTGTCCACATGGAGGTGTGCACACTGAACTGTTAGAATGAGTGTGTCCACATGGAGGTGTGCACACTGAACTGTTAGAATATGTCCACATGGAGTTGTGCACACTCTATTGCTAGTATGAGTGTGTCCACATGGAGGTGTGCACACTGAACTGTTAGAATGAATGTGTCCACATGGAGGTGTGCACACTGGACTGTTAGAATGAGTGTGTCCACTTGGAGGTGTGCACACTGAACTGTTAGAATATGTCCACATGGAGGTGTGCACACTGTATTGTTAGAATGAGTGTGTCCACATGGAGGTGTGCACACTGAACTGTTAGAATGAGTGTGTTCACATGGAGGTGTGCACACTGAACTGTTAGAATGAGTGTGTCCACATGGAGGTGTGCACACTGAACTGTTAGAATATGTCCACATGGAGGTGTGCACACTGTATTGCTAGCATGAGTGTGTCCACATGGAGGTGTGCACACTGAACTGTTAGAATGAGTGTGTCCACATGGAGGTGTGCACACTGAACTGTTAGAATGAGTGTATCCCTGTGGAGATGTGCACACTGAACTGTTAGATTGAGTGTGCCCACATGGAGGTGTGCACACTGAACTGTTAGAATGAGTGTGTCCACATGGAGGTGTGCACACTGAACTGTTAGAATGAGTATGCCCACATGGAGGTGTGCACACTGAACTGTTAGAATGAGTGTGTCCACATGGAGGTGTGCACACTGAACTGTTAGAATGTGTGTGTCCACATGGAGGTGTGCTCACTGAACTGTTAGAATGAGTGTGCCCACATGGAGGTGTGCACACTGAACTGTTAGAATGAGTGTATCCACATGGAGGTGTGCACACTGAACTGTTAGAATGAGTGTATCCCTGTGGAGGTGTGAACACTGAACTGTGAGAATGAGTTTGCCCACATGGAGGTGTGCACAGTGAACTGTTAGAATGAGTGTGTCCACATGGAGGTGTGCACACTGAACTTTTAGAATGAGTGTGCCCACATGGAGGAGTGCACACTGAACTGTTAGAATATGTCCACATGGTGGTGTGCACACTGTATTGTTAGAATGAGTGTATCCACATGGAGTTGTGCACACTGAACTGTTAGAATGAGTGTGTCCACATAGAGGCGTGTACACTGAACTGTTAGATTGAGTGTGTCCACATGGATGTGTACACACTGAATTGTTAGAATGAGTGTGCCCACATGGAGGTGTGCACACTGAACTGTTAGAATGAGTGTGTCCACATAAAGTTGTGCACACTGAACTGTTAGAATGAGTGTGTCCACATGGAGGTTTGCACACTGAACTGTTAGAATGACTGTGTCCACATGGAGGTTTGCACACTGAACTGTTAGAATGAGTGTGTCCACATGGAGGTGTGCACACTGAACTGTTAGAATGAGTGTGTCCCTGTGGAGGTTTGCACACTGAACTTTTAGAATGAGTGTGCCCACATGGAGGTGTGCACACTGAACTGTTAGAATATGTCCACATGGAGGTGTTCACACTGTATTGTTAGAATGAGTGTATCCACATGGTATGTGCACACTGAACTGTTAGAATGAGTGTGTCCACATGGAGGTGTGCACACTGAACTGTTAGAATGACAGTGCCCACATGGAGGTGTGCACACTGAACTGTTAGAATGATTGTGTCCACATGGAAGTGTGCACACTGAACTGTTAGAATGAGTGTATCCCTGTGGAGGTGTGCACACTGAACTGTTAGAATGACTGTGCCCACATGGAGGTGTGCACACTGTTCTGTTAGAATGAGTATGCCCACATGGAGGTGTGCACACTGAACTGTTAGAATGAGTGTGCCCACATGGAGGTGTGCACACTGAACTGTTAGAATGAGTGTGCCCACATGGAGGTGTGCACAATGAACTGTTAGAATGAGTGTGCCCTCATGGAGTTGTGCACACTGAACTGTTAGAATGAGTTTGCCCACATGGAAATGTGCACACTGAACTGTTAGAATGTGTCCACATTGAGGTGTGCACACTGAACTGTTAGAATGATTGTGTCCACATGGAGGTGTGCACACAGAACTGTTATAATGAGTTTGTCCACATGGAGTTGTGCACACTGAACTGTTAGAATGAGTGTG
This sequence comes from Peromyscus eremicus, assembly GCF_949786415.1. Taxonomy (NCBI): domain Eukaryota; kingdom Metazoa; phylum Chordata; class Mammalia; order Rodentia; family Cricetidae; genus Peromyscus; species Peromyscus eremicus. The sequence goes on along the minus strand of NW_026734593.1, from coordinate 90,884 downwards.
TCCACATGGAGGTGTGCACACTGAACTGTTAGAATGAGTGTGTCCACATGGAGGTGTGCACACTGAACTGTTAGAATGAGTGTGCCCACATGGAGTTGTGCACACTGAACTGTTATAATGAGTTTGTCCACATGGAGGTGTGCACACTGAACTGTTAGAATGAGTGTGTCCACATGGAGGTGTGCACACTGAACTGTTAGAATGAGTGTGTCCACATGGAGGTGTGCACACTGAACTGTTAGAATGAGTGTGCCCACATGGAGTTGTGCACACTGAACTGTTAGAATGACTGTGTCCACATGGAGGTGTGCACACTGAACTGTTAGAATGAGTGTGTCCACATGGAGGTGTGCACACTGAACTGTTAGAATGAGTGTGCCCACATTGAGGTTGCACATGGAACTGTTAGAATGAGTGTGCCCACATGGAGGTGTGCACACGGAACTGTTAGAATATGTCCACTTAGAGGTGTGCACAATGTATTGTTAGAATGACTGTGTCCACATGGAGGTGTGCACACTGAACTGTTAGAATGAGTGTGTCCACATGGAGGTGTGCACACTGAACTGTTAGAATGAGTGTGTCCACATGGAGGTGTGCACACTGAACTGTTAGAATGACTGTGTCCACATGGAGGTGTGCACACTGAACTGTTAGAATGACTGTGCCCACAAGGAGGTGTGCACACTGAACTGTTAGATTGACTGTGTCCCTGTGGAGGTGTGCACACTGAACTGTTAGAATGAGTGTGTACACATGGAGGTGTCCACAGTGAACTGTTAGAATGTGTGTGTCCACATGGAGGTGTGCACACTGAACTGTTAGAATGAGTGTGCCCACATGGAGGTGTGCACACTAAACTGTTAGAATGAGTGTGTCCACATGGAGGTGTGCACACTGAACTGTTAGAATGAGTGTGCCCACATGGAGTTGTGTACACTGAACTGTTAGAATGATTGTGTCCACATGGAGGTGTGCACACTGAACTCTTAGAATTATTGTGTCCCTGTGGAGATGTGCACACTGAACTGTTAGAATGAGTGTATCCCTGTGGAGATGTGCACACTGAACTGTTAGATTGAGTGTGCCCACATGGAGGTGTGCACACTGAACTGTTAGAATGAGTGTGTCCACATGGAGGTGTGCACACTGAACTGTTAGAATGAGTATGCCCACATGGAGGTGTGCACACTGAACTGTTAGAATGAGTGTGTCCACATGGAGGTGTGCACACTGAACTGTTAGAATGTGTGTGTCCACATGGAGGTGTGCTCACTGAACTGTTAGAATGAGTGTGCCCACATGGAGGTGTGCACACTGAACTGTTAGAATGAGTGTATCCACATGGAGGTGTGCACACTGAACTGTTAGAATGAGTGTATCCCTGTGGAGGTGTGAACACTGAACTGTGAGAATGAGTTTGCCCACATGGAGGTGTGCACAGTGAACTGTTAGAATGAGTGTGTCCACATGGAGGTGTGCACACTGAACTTTTAGAATGAGTGTGCCCACATGGAGGAGTGCACACTGAACTGTTAGAATATGTCCACATGGTGGTGTGCACACTGTATTGTTAGAATGAGTGTATCCACATGGAGTTGTGCACACTGAACTGTTAGAATGAGTGTGTCCACATAGAGGCGTGTACACTGAACTGTTAGATTGAGTGTGTCCACATGGATGTGTACACACTGAATTGTTAGAATGAGTGTGCCCACATGGAGGTGTGCACACTGAACTGTTAGAATGAGTGTGTCCACATAAAGTTGTGCACACTGAACTGTTAGAATGAGTGTGTCCACATGGAGGTTCGCACATTGAACCTTTAGAATGAGTGTGCCAACATGGAGTTGTGTACACTGAACTGTTAGAATGATTGTGTCCACATGGAGGTGTGCACACTGAAATGTTAGAATTATTGTGTCCCTGTGGAGTTGTGCACACTGAACTGTTAGAATGAGTGTGTCCACATGGAGGTTTGCACACTGAACTGTTAGAATGACTGTGTCCACATGGAGGTTTGCACACTGAACTGTTAGAATGAGTGTGTCCACATGGAGGTGTGCACACTGAACTGTTAGAATGAGTGTGTCCCTGTGGAGGTTTGCACACTGAACATTTAGAATGAGTGTGCCCACATGGAGGTGTGCACACTGAACTGTTAGAATATGTCCACATGGAGGTGTTCACACTGTATTGTTAGAATGAGTGTATCCACATGGTATGTGCACACTGAACTGTTAGAATGAGTGTGTCCACATGGAGGTGTGCACACTGAACTGTTAGAATGATTGTGTCCACATGGAAGTGTGCACACTGAACTGTTAGAATGAGTGTATCCCTGTGGAGGTGTGCACACTGAACTGTTAGAATGAGTGTGCCCACATGGAGGTGTGCACACTGAACTGTTAGAATGAGTGTGTCCACATGGAGGTGTGCACACTGAACTGTTAGAATGAGTGTGTCCACATGGATGTGTGCACACTGAACTGTTAGAATGACTGTGCCCACATGGAGGTGTGCACACTGTTCTGTTAGAATGAGTATGCCCACATGGAGGTGTGCACACTGAACTGTTAGAATGAGTGTGCCCACATGGAGGTGTGCACACTGAACTGTTAGAATGAGTGTGCCCACATGGAGGTGTGCACAATGAACTGTTAGAATGAGTGTGCCCTCATGGAGTTGTGCACACTGAACTGTTAGAATGAGTTTGCCCACATGGAAATGTGCACACTGAACTGTTAGAATGTGTCCACATTGAGGTGTGCACACTGAACTGTTAGAATGATTGTGTCCACATGGAGGTGTGCACACAGAACTGTTATAATGAGTTTGTCCACATGGAGTTGTGCACACTGAACTGTTAGAATGAGTGTGTCCACATGGAGGTGTGCACACTGAACTGTTAGAATGAGTGTGTCCACATGGAGGTGTGCACACTGAACTGTTAGAATGAGTGTGCCCACATGGAGTTGTGCACACTGAACTGTTATAATGAGTTTGTCCACATGGAGGTGTGCACACTGAACTGTTAGAATGAGTGTGTCCACATGGAGGTGTGCACACTCTACTGTTAGAATGAGTGTGTCCACATGGAGGTGTGCACACTGAACTGTTAGAATGAGTGTGCCCACATGGAGTTGTGCACACTGAACTGTTAGAATGACTGTGTCCACATGGAGGTGTGCACACTGAACTGTTAGAATGAGTGTGTCCACATGGAGGTGTGCACACTGAACTGTTAGAATGAGTGTGCCCACATTGAGGTTGCACATGGAACTGTTAGAATGAGTGTGCCCACATGGAGGTGTGCACACGGAACTGTTAGAATATGTCCACTTAGAGGTGTGCACAATGTATTGTTAGAATGACTGTGTCCACATGGAGGTGTGCACACTGAACTGTTAGAATGAGTGTGTCCACATGGAGGTGTGCACACTGAACTGTTAGAATGAGTGTGTCCACATGGAGGTGTGCACACTGAACTGTTAGAATGACTGTGTCCACATGGAGGTGTGCACACTGAACTGTTAGAATGACTGTGCCCACAAGGAGGTGTGCACACTGAACTGTTAGATTGACTGTGTCCCTGTGGAGGTGTGCACACTGAACTGTTAGAATGAGTGTGTACACATGGAGGTGTCCACAGTGAACTGTTAGAATGTGTGTGTCCACATGGAGGTGTGCACACTGAACTGTTAGAATGAGTGTGCCCACATGGAGGTGTGCACACTAAACTGTTAGAATGAGTGTGTCCACATGGAGGTGTGCACACTGAACTGTTAGAATGAGTGTGCCCACATGGAGTTGTGTACACTGAACTGTTAGAATGATTGTGTCCACATGGAGGTGTGCACACTGAACTCTTAGAATTATTGTGTCCCTGTGGAGATGTGCACACTGAACTGTTAGAATGAGTGTGTCCACATGGAGGTGTGCACACTGAACTGTTAGAATGAGTGTGTCCACATGGAGGTTTGCACACTGAACTTTTAGAATGAGTGTGCCCACATGGAGGTGTGCACACTGAACTGTTAGAATATGTCCACATGGAGGTGTTCACACTGTATTGTTAGAATGAGTGTATCCACATGGACGTGTGCACACTGAACTGTTAAAATGAGTGTGTCCACATGGAGGTGTGCACACTGAACTGTTAGAATTAGTGTATCCCTGTGGAGATGTGCACACTGAACTGTTAGAATGAGTGTGTCCACATGGTGTGTGCACACTGAACTGTTAGAATGAGTGTGTCCACATGGAGGTGTGCACACTGAACTGTTAGAATGACAGTGCCCACATGGAGGTGTGCACACTGAACTGTTAGAATGAGTGTGTCCACATGGAGGTGTGCACACTGAACTGTTAGAATGAGTGTGCCCACATGGAGGTGTTCACACTGAACTGTTAGAATGAGTATGTCCACATGGAGGTGTGCACACTGAACTGTTAGAATGAGTGTGTCCACATGGAGGTGTGCACACTGAACTGTTAGATTGAGTGTGTCCACATGGAGGTGTGCACACTGAACTGTTAGAATGAGTGTGTCCCTGTGGAGGTGTGCACAATGAACTGTTAGAATGAGTGTGCCCTCATGGAGGTGTGCACAATGAACTGTTTGAATGAGTGTGCCCACATGGAGGTGTGCACACTGAACTGTTAGAATGAGTATGTCCACATGGAGGTGTGCACACTGAACTGTTAGAATGAGTGTGCCCACATGGAAATGTGCACACTGAACTGTTAGAATGTGTCCACATTGAGGTGTGCACACTGAACTGTTAGAATGATTGTGTCCACATGGAGGTGTGCACACAGAACTGTTAGAATGAGTTTGTCCACATGGAGTTGTGCACACTGAACTGTTAGAATGAGTGTGTTCACATGGAGGTGTGCACACTGAACTGTTAGAATGAGTGTGTCCACATGGAGGTATGCACACTGAACTGTTAGAATGAGTGTGCCCACATGGAGTTGTGCACACTGAACTGTTAGAATGACTGTGTCCATATGGAGGTGTGCACACTGAACTGTTAGAATGAGTGTGTCCACATGGAGGTGTGCACACTGAACTGTTAGAATGAGTGTGCCCACATGGAGGTTGCACACTGAACTGTTAGAATTAGTGTGCCCACATGGAGGTGTGCACACGGAACTGTTAGAATATGTCCACATGGAGGTGTGCACACTCTATTGATAGAATGAGTGTGTCCACATGGAGCTGTGCACACTGAACTGTTAGAATGAGTGTGTCCACATGGAGGTGTGCACACTGAACTGTTAGAATGAGTGTGTCCACATGGAGGTGTGCACACTGAACTGTTAGAATGAGTGTGTCCCTGTAGAGGTGTGCACACTGAACTGTTAGAATGAGTGTGTCCCTGTGGAGGTGTGCACACTGAACTGTTAGAACGAGTGTGTCCACATGGAGGTGTGCACACTGAACTTTTAGAATGAGTGTGCCCACATGGAGGTGTGCACACTGAACTGTTAAAATATGTCCACATGATGGTATGCACACTGTATTGTTAGAATGAGTGTGTCCACATGGAGGTGTGCACACTGAACTGTTAGAATGAGTGTGTCCACATGGAGGTGTGTACACTGAACTGTTAGATTGAGTGTGTCCACATGGAGGTGTGCACACTGAACTGTTAGAATGAGTGTGACTACATGGAAGTGTGCACAATGAACTGTTTGAATGAGTTTGTCCACATGGAGGTGTGCACACTGAACTGTTAGAATGAGTGTGCCCACATGGAGGTGTGCACACTGAACTGTTAGAATGACTGTGTCCACATGGAGGTGTGCACACTGAACTGTTAGAATGAGTGTGTCCACATGGAGGTGTGCACACTGAACTGTTAGAATATGTCCACATGGAGTTGTGCACACTCTATTGCTAGTATGAGTGTGTCCACATGGAGGTGTGCACACTGAACTGTTAGAATGAATGTGTCCACATGGAGGTGTGCACACTGGACTGTTAGAATGAGTGTGTCCACTTGGAGGTGTGCACACTGAACTGTTAGAATATGTCCACATGGAGGTGTGCACACTGTATTGTTAGAATGAGTGTGTCCACATGGAGGTGTGCACACTGAACTGTTAGAATGAGTGTGTCCACATGGAGGTGTGCACACTGAACTGTTAGAATGAGTGTGTCCACATGGAGGTGTGCACACTGAACTGTTAGAATGAGTGTGTCCACATGGAGGTGTGCACACTGAACTGTTAGAATGAGTGTGTCCACATGGAGGTGTGCACACTGAACTGTTAGAATGAGTGTGCCCACATGGAGTTGTGCACACTGAACTGTTAGAATGAGTGTGTCCACATGGAGGTGTGCACACTGAACTGTTAGAATGAGTGTATCCCTGTGGAGGTGTGCTCACTGAACTGTTAGATTGAGTGTGCCCACATGGAGGTGTGCACACTGAACTGTTAGAATGAGTGTGTCCACATGGAGGTGTGCACACTGAACTGTTAGAATGAGTATGCCCACATGGAGGTGTGCACACTGAACTGTTAGAATGAGTGTGTCCACATGGAGGTGTGCACACTCAACTGTTAGAATGAGTGTATCCCTGTGGAGGTGTGAACACTGAACTGTGAGAATGAGTTTGCCCACATGGAGGTGTGCACAGTGAACTGTTAGAATATGTCCACATGGTGGTGTGCACACTGTATTGTTAGAATGAGTGTATCCACATGGAGTTGTGCACACTGAACTGTTAGAATGAGTGTGTCCACATAGAGGCGTGTACACTGAACTGTTAGATTGAGTGTGTCCACATGGATGTGTACACACTGAATTGTTAGAATGAGTGTGCCCACATGGAGGTGTGCACACTGAACTGTTAGAATGAGTGTGTCCACATGGAGGAGTGCACACTGAACTGTTAGAATGAGTGTGTCCACATGGAGGTGTGCACACTGAACAGTTAGAATGAGTGTGTACACATGGAGGTGTGCACACTGAACTGTTAGAATGAGTGTGTCCACATAAAGTTGTGCACACTGAACTGTTAGAATGAGTGTGTCCACATGGAGGTTTGCACACTGAACTGTTAGACTGAGTGTGCCCACATGGAGTTGTGTACACTGAACTGTTAGAATGATTGTGTCCACATGGAGGTGTGCACACTGAACTGTTAGAATTATTGTGTCCCTGTGGAGTTGTGCACACTGAACTGTTAGAATGAGTGTGTCCACTAGGAGGTTTGCACACTGAACTGTTAGAATGAGTGTGTCCACATGGAGGTTTGCACACTGAACTGTTAGAATGAGTGTGTCCACATGGAGGTGTGGACACTGAACTGTTAGAATGAGAGTGTCCACATGGAGGTGGGCACACTGAACTGTTAGAATGTGTCCACATGGAGGTGTGCACACAGAACTGTTAGAATGATTGTGTCCACATGGAGGTGTGCACACTGAAATGTTAAAATGTCTGTGCCCACATGGAGGTGTCCACACTGTACTGTTAGAATGAGTGTGTCCACATGGAGGTGTGCACACCAAAGTGTTAGAATTTGTCCACATGGAGGTGTGTACACTGAACTGTTAGAATTAGTGTATCCCTGTGGAGATGTGCACACTGAACTGTTAGAATGAGTGTGTCCACATGGAGGTGTGCACACTGAACTGTTAGAATGAGTGTGTCCACATGGAGATGTGCACACTAAACTGTTAGAATGAGTGTGTCCAGATGTAGGTGGGCACACTGAACAGTTAGAATGAGTGTGTCCACATGTAGGTGTGCACAGTGAACTGTTAGAATGAGTGTGTCCACATGGAGGTGTGCACACTGAACTTTTAGAATGAGTGTGTCCACATGAAGGTTTTGCACACTGAACTGTTAGAATGAGTTTATCCCTGTGGAGGTGTGCACACTGAACAGTTAGAATGAGTGTGTCCACATGGAGGTGTGCACACTGAACGGTTAGAATGAGTGTGCCCACATGGAGGTGTGCACACTGTTCTGTTAGAATGAGTATGCCCACATGGAGGTGTGCACACTGAACTGTTAGAATGAGTGTGCCCACATGGAGGTGTGCACACTGAACTGTTAGAATGAGTATGTCCACATGGACGTGTGCACACTGAACTGTTAGAATGAGTGTGTCCACATTGACGTGTGCACACTGAACTGTTAGATTGAGTGTGTCCACATGGAGGTGTGCACACTGAACTGTTAGAATGAGTGTGTCCCTGTGGAGGTGTGAACAATGAACTGTTAGAATGAGTGTGCCCTCATGGAGGTGTGCACACTGAACTGTTAGAATGAGTTTGCCCACATGGAGATGTGCACACTGAACTGTTAGAATGAGTGTGCCCACATGGAGGTGTGCACACAGAACTGTTATAATGAGTTTGTCCACATGGAGTTGTGCACACTGAACTGTTAGAATGAGTGTGTCCACATGGAGGTGTGCACACTGAACTGTTAGAATGAGTGTGTCCACATGGAGGTGTGCACACTGAACTGTTAGAATGAGTGTGCCCACATGGAGGTTGCACACTGAACTGTTAGAATGAGTGTGTCCGCATGGAGGTTTGCACACTGAACTGTTAGAATGAGTGTGTCCACATGGAGGTGTGCACACTGAACTGTTAGTATAACTGTGCCCACGGGGAGTTGTGCACACTGAACTGTTAGAATGAGTGTGTACACATGGAGGTGTGCACACTGAACTGTTAGAATGAGTGTGCCCACATGGAGGTGTGCACACTGAACTGTTAGAATGAGTGTGTCCACATGGAGGTGTGCACACTGAACTGTTAGAATGAGTGCGCCCACATGGAGTTGAGCATCTGAACTGTTAGAATGACTGTGTCCATATGGAGGTGTGCACACTGAACTGTTAGAATGAGTGTGTCTACATAGAGGTGTGCACACTGAACTGTTAGAATGAGTGTGTCCACATGGAGGTGGGCACACTGAACTGTTAGATTGACTGTGTCCACATGGAAATGTGCACACTGAACTGTTAGAATGAGTGTGCCCACATGGAGGTGTGCACACTGAACTGTTAGAATGAGTTTATCCCTGTGGAGGTGTGCACACTGAACTGTTAGAATGAGTGTGTCCACATGGAGGTGTGCACACTGAACTGTTAGAATGAGTGTGTCCACATAGAGGTGTGCACACTGAACTGTTAGAATGAGTGTTTCCACATGGAGGTGTGCACACTGAACTGTTAGAATGAGTGTGTCCACATGGAGGTGTGCACACTGAACTGTTTGAATAACTGTGCCCACGTGGAGGTGTGCACACTGAACTGTTAGAATGAGGGTGTCCACATGGAGGTGTGCACACTGAACTGTTAGAATGAGTGTGCCCACATGGAGGTGTGCACACTGAACTGTTAGAATGATTGTGTCCACATGGAGGTGTGCACACTGAACTGTTAGAATGAGTGTGCCCACATGGAGTTGAGCACACTGAACTGTTAGAATGACTGTGTCCATATGGAGGTGTGCACACTGAACTGTTAGAATGAGTGTGTCCACATGGAGGTGTGCACACTGAACTGTTAGAATGAGTGTGCCCACATGGAGGTTGCACACTGAACTGTTAGAATGAGTGTGCCCACATGGAGGTGTGCACACTGAACTGTTAGAATATGTCCACATGGAGGTGTGCACACTGTATTGTTAGAATGAGTGTGTCCACATGGAGGTGTGCACACTGAACTGTTAGAATGAGTGTGTCCACATGGAGGTGTGCACACGGAACTGTTAGAATGAGTGTGTCCACATGGAGGTGTGGACACTGAACTGTTAGAATGACTGTGTCCACATGGAGGTGTGCAAACTGAACTGTTAGAATGACTATGCCCACATGGAGGTGTGCACACTGAACTGTTAGAATGAGTGTGTCCACATGGAGGTGTGCACAATGAACTGTTAGAATGACTGTGTCCACATGGAGGTGTGCACACTGAACTGTTAGAATGAGTGTGCCCACATGGAGGTGTGCACACTGTTCTGTTAGAATGAGTATGCCCACATTGAGGTGTGCACACTGAACTGTTAGAATGAGTGTGTCCACATGGAGGTGTGCACACTGAACTGTTAGAATGACTGTGTTCACATGGAGGTGCGCACACTGAACTGTTAGAATTAGTGTGTCCCTGTGGAGGTGTGCACACAGAACTGTTAGAATGACTGTGTCCACATGGAGGTGTGCACACTGAACTGTTAGAATGACTGTGCCCACAAAGAGGTGTGCACACTGAACTGTTAGAATGAGTGTGTCCCTGTGGAGGTGTGCACACTGAACTGTTAGAATGAGTGTGTACACATGGAGGTGTCCACACTGAACTGTTAGAATGTGTGTGTCCACATGGGGGTGTGCACACTGAACTGTTAGAATGAGTGTGCCCACATGGAGGTGTGCACACGAAACTGTTAGAATGAGTGTGTCCACATGGAGGTGTGCACATTGAACTGTTAGAATGAGTGTGCCCACATGGAGTTGTGTACACTGAACTGTTATGATGATTGTGTCCACATGGAGGTGTGCACACTGAACTGTTAGAATGAGTGTGTCCACATGGAGGTGTGCACACTGACCTTTTAGAATGAGTGTGCCCACATGGAGGTGTGCACACTGAACTGTTAGAATATGTCCACATGGAGGTGTGCACACTGTATTGTTAGAATGAGTGTATCCACATGGAGGTGTGCACACTGTACTGTTAGAATGAGTATATTCCTGTGGAGGTGTGCACACTGAACTGTTAGAATGAGTGTGTCCACATGGAGGTGTGCACACTTAACTGTTAGAATGTGTGTATCCCTGTGGAGGTGTGAACACTGAACTGTTAGAATGAGTGTGCCCACATGGAGGTGTGCACACTGAACTGTTAGAATGAGTGTGCCCACATGGAGGTGTGCACACTAAACTGTTAGAATGAGTGTGTCCACATGGAGGTGTGCACACTGAACTGTTAGAATGAGTGTGCCCACATGGAGGTGTGCACACTGTTCTGTTAGAATGAGTATGCCCACATGGAGGTGTACACACTGAACTGTTAGAATGAGTGTGCCCACATGGAGGTGTCCACACTGAACTGTTAGAATGAGTGTGTCCACATGGAGGTGTGCACACCGAAGTGTTAGAATTTGTCCACATGGAGGTGTGCACACTGAACTGTTAGAATGAGTGTGTCCACATGGAGGTGTGCACACTGAACTGATAGAATGAGTGTGTCCACATGGAGGTGTGCACACTGAACTGTTAGAATGAGTGTGTCCACATGGAGGTGTGCACCCTGAACTGTTAGAATGAGTGTGCCCACATGGAGGTGTGCACACTGAACTGTTAGAATATGTCCACATGGAGGTGTGCACACTGTAATGTTAGAATGAGTGTGTCCACATGGAGGTGTGCACACTGAACTGTTAGAATGAGTGTGCCCACATGGAGGTGTGCACACTGAACTGTTAGAATGAGTGTGTCCACATGGAGGTGTGCACACTGAACTGTTAGAATGAGTGTGTCCACATGGATGTGTGCACACTGAACTGTTAGAATGACTGTGCCCACATGGAGGTGTGCACACTGTTCTGTTAGAATGAGTATGCCCACATGGAGGTGTGCACACTGAACTGTTAGAATGAGTGTGCCCACATGGAGGTGTGCACACTGAACTGTTAGAATGAGTGTGCCCACATGGAGGTGTGCACAATGAACTGTTAGAATGAGTGTGCCCTCATGGAGTTGTGCACACTGAACTGTTAGAATGAGTTTGCCCACATGGAAATGTGCACACTGAACTGTTAGAATGTGTCCACATTGAGGTGTGCACACTGAACTGTTAGAATGATTGTGTCCACATGGAGGTGTGCACACAGAACTGTTATAATGAGTTTGTCCACATGGAGTTGTGCACACTGAACTGTTAGAATGAGTGTGTCCACATGGAGGTGTGCACACTGAACTGTTAGAATGAGTGTGTCCACATGGAGGTGTGCACACTGAACTGTTAGAATGAGTGTGCCCACATGGAGTTGTGCACACTGAACTGTTATAATGAGTTTGTCCACATGGAGGTGTGCACACTGAACTGTTAGAATGAGTGTGTCCACATGGAGGTGTGCACACTGAACTGTTAGAATGAGTGTGTCCACATGGAGGTGTGCACACTGAACTGTTAGAATGAGTGTGCCCACATGGAGTTGTGCACACTGAACTGTTAGAATGACTGTGTCCACATGGAGGTGTGCACACTGAACTGTTAGAATGAGTGTGTCCACATGGAGGTGTGCACACTGAACTGTTAGAATGAGTGTGCCCACATTGAGGTTGCACATGGAACTGTTAGAATGAGTGTGCCCACATGGAGGTGTGCACACGGAACTGTTAGAATATGTGCACTTAGAGGTGTGCACAATGTATTGTTAGAATGACTGTGTCCACATGGAGGTGTGCACACTGAACTGTTAGAATGAGTGTGTCCACATGGAGGTGTGCACACTGAACTGTTAGAATGAGTGTGTCCACATGGAGGTGTGCACACTGAACTGTTAGAATGACTGTGTCCACATGGAGGTGTGCACACTGAACTGTTAGAATGACTGTGCCCACAAGGAGGTGTGCACACTGAACTGTTAGATTGACTGTGTCCCTGTGGAGGTGTGCACACTGAACTGTTAGAATGAGTGTGTACACATGGAGGTGTCCACAGTGAACTGTTAGAATGTGTGTGTCCACATGGAGGTGTGCACACTGAACTGTTAGAATGAGTGTGCCCACATGGAGGTGTGCACACTAAACTGTTAGAATGAGTGTGTCCACATGGAGGTGTGCACACTGAACTGTTAGAATGAGTGTGCCCACATGGAGTTGTGTACACTGAACTGTTAGAATGATTGTGTCCACATGGAGGTGTGCACACTGAACTGTTAGAATTATTGTGTCCCTGTGGAGATGTGCACACTGAACTGTTAGAATGAGTGTGTCCACATGGAGGTGTGCACACTGAACTGTTAGAATGAGTGTGTCCACATGGAGGTTTGCACACTGAACTTTTAGAATGAGTGTGCCCACATGGAGGTGTGCACACTGAACTGTTAGAATATGTCCACATGGAGGTGTTCACACTGTATTGTTAGAATGAGTGTATCCACATGGAGGTGTGCACACTGAACTGTTAGAATGAGTGTGTCCACATGGAGGTGTGCACACTGAACTGTTAGAATTAGTGTATCCCTGTGGAGATGTGCACACTGAACTGTTAGAATGAGTGTGTCCACATGGTGTGTGCACACTGAACTGTTAGAATGAGTGTGTCCACATGGAGGTGTGCACACTGAACTGTTAGAATGACAGTGCCCACATGGAGGTGTGCACACTGAACTGTTAGAATGAGTGTGTCCACATGGAGGTGTGCACACTGTTCTGTTAGAATGAGTATGCCCACATGGAGGTGTGCACACTGAACTGTTAGAATGAGTGTGCCCACATGGAGGTGTGCACACTGAACTGTTAGAATGAGTATGTCCACATGGAGGTGTGCACACTGAACTGTTAGAATGAGTGTGTCCACATGGAGGTGTGCACACTGAACTGTTAGATTGAGTGTGTCCACATGGAGGTGTGCACACTGAACTGTTAGAATGAGTGTGTCCCTGTGGAGGTGTGCACAATGAACTGTTAGAATGAGTGTGCCCTCATGGAGGTGTGCACAATGAACTGTTTGAATGAGTGTGCCCACATGGAGGTGTGCACACTGAACTGTTAGAATGAGTATGTCCACATGGAGGTGTGCACACTGAACTGTTAGAATGAGTGTGCCCACATGGAAATGTGCACACTGAACTGTTAGAATGTGTCCAAATTGAGGTGTGCACACTGAACTGTTAGAATGATTGTGTCCACATGGAGGTGTGCACACAGAACTGTTAGAATGAGTTTGTCCACATGGAGTTGTGCACACTGAACTGTTAGAATGAGTGTGTTCACATGGAGGTGTGCACACTGAACTGTTAGAATGAGTGTGTCCACATGGAGGCATGCACACTGAACTGTTAGAATGAGTGTGCCCACATGGAGTTGTGCACACTGAACTGTTAGAATGACTGTGTCCATATGGAGGTGTGCACACTGAACTGTTAGAATGAGTGTGTCCACATGGAGGTGTGCACACTGAACTGTTAGAATGAGTGTGCCCACATGGAGGTTGCACACTGAACTGTTAGAATTAGTGTGCCGACATGGAGGTGTGCACACGGAACTGTTAGAATATGTCCACATGGAGGTGTGCACACTCTATTGATAGAATGAGTGTGTCCACATGGAGCTGTGCACACTGAACTGTTAGAATGAGTGTGTCCACATGGAGGTGTGCACACTGAACTGTTAGAATGAGTGTGTCCACATGGAGGTGTGCACACTGAACTGTTAGAATGAGTGTGTCCCTGTGGAGGTGTGCACACTGAACTGTTAGAATGAGTGTGTCCCTGTGGAGGTGTGCACACTGAACTGTTAGAACGAGTGTGTCCACATGGAGGTGTGCACACTGAACTTTTAGAATGAGTGTGCCCACATGGAGGTGTGCACACTGAACTGTTAAAATATGTCCACATGATGGTATGCACACTGTATTGTTAGAATGAGTGTGTCCACATGGAGGTGTGCACACTGAACTGTTAGAATGAGTGTGTCCACATGGAGGTGTGTACACTGAACTGTTAGATTGAGTGTGTCCACATGGAGGTGTGCACACTGAACTGTTAGAATGAGTGTGACTACATGGAAGTGTGCACACTGAACTGTTTGATTGAGTTTGTCCACATGGAGGTGTGCACACTGAACTGTTAGAATGAGTGTGCCCACATGGAGGTGTGCACACTGAACTGTTAGAATGACTGTGTCCACATGGAGGTGTGCACACGGAACTGTTAGAATGAGTGTGTCCACATGGAGGTGTGCACACTGAACTGTTAGAATTAGTGTATCCCTGTGGAGATGTGCACACTGCACTGTTAGAAGGAGTGTGTCCACATGGAGGTGTACACACTGAACTGTTAGAATATGTCCACATGGAGGTGTGCACACTGTACTGTTAGAATGAGTGTGTCCACATGGAGGTGTGCACACTGAACTGTTAGAATGAGTGTGTCCACATGGAGGTGTGCACACTGAACTGTTAGAATGAGTGTGTCCACATGGAGGTGTGCACACTGAACTGTTAGAATATGTCCACATGGAGTTGTGCACACTCTATTGCTAGTATGAGTGTGTCCACATGGAGGTGTGCACACTGAACTGTTAGAATGAATGTGTCCACATGGAGGTGTGCACACTGGACTGTTAGAATGAGTGTGTCCACTTGGAGGTGTGCACACTGAACTGTTAGAATATGTCCACATGGAGGTGTGCACACTGTATTGTTAGAATGAGTGTGTCCACATGGAGGTGTGCACACTGAACTGTTAGAATGAGTGTGTCCACATGGAGGTGTGCACACTGAACTGTTAGAATGAGTGTGTCCACATGGAGGTGTGCACACTGAACTGTTAGAATGAGTGTGTCCACATGGAGGTGTGCACACTGAACTGTTAGAATGAGTGTGTCCACATGGAGGTGTGCACACTGAACTGTTAGAATGAGTGTGCCCACATGGAGTTGTGCACACTGAACTGTTAGAATGAGTGTGTCCACATGGAGGTGTGCACACTGAACTGTTAGAATGAGTGTATCCCTGTGGAGGTGTGCTCACTGAACTGTTAGATTGAGTGTGCCCACATGGAGGTGTGCACACTGAACTGTTAGAATGAGTGTGTCCACATGGAGGTGTGCACACTGAACTGTTAGAATGAGTATGCCCACATGGAGGTGTGCACACTGAACTGTTAGAATGAGTGTGTCCACATGGAGGTGTGCACACTCAACTGTTAGAATGAGTGTATCCCTGTGGAGGTGTGAACACTGAACTTTGAGAATGAGTTTGCCCACATGGAGGTGTGCACAGTGAACTGTTAGAATGAGTGTGTCCACATGGAGGTGTGCACACTGAACTTTTAGAATGAGTGTGCCCACATGGAGGAGTGCACACTGAACTGTTAGAATATGTCCACATGGTGGTGTGCACACTGTATTGTTAGAATGAGTGTATCCACATGGAGTTGTGCACACTGAACTGTTAGAATGAGTGTGTCCACATAGAGGCGTGTACACTGAACTGTTAGATTGAGTGTGTCCACATGGATGTGTACACACTGAATTGTTAGAATGAGTGTGCCCACATGGAGGTGTGCACACTGAACTGTTAGAATGAGTGTGTCCACATGGAGGAGTGCACACTGAACTGTTAGAATGAGTGTGTCCACATGGAGGTGTGCACACTGAACAGTTAGAATGAGTGTGTCCACATGGAGGTGTGCACACTGAACTGTTAGAATGAGTGTGTCCACATAAAGTTGTGCACACTGAACTGTTAGAATGAGTGTGTCCACATGGAGGTTTGCACACTGAACTGTTAGACTGAGTGTGCCCACATGGAGTTGTGTACACTGAACTGTTAGAATGATTGTGTCCACATGGAGGTGTGCACACTGAACTGTTAGAATTATTGTGTCCCTGTGGAGTTGTGCACACTGAACTGTTAGAATGAGTGTGTCCACTAGGAGGTGTGCACACTGAACTGTTAGAATGAGTGTGTCCCTGTGGAGGTGTGCACAATGAACTGTTAGAATGAGTGTGCCCTCATGGAGGTGTGCACAATGAACTGTTTGAATGAGTGTGCCCACATGGAGGTGTGCACACTGAACTGTTAGAATGAGTATGTCCACATGGAGGTGTGCACACTGAACTGTTAGAATGAGTGTGCCCACATGGAAATGTGCACACTGAACTGTTAGAATGTGTCCACATTGAGGTGTGCACACTGAACTGTTAGAATGATTGTGTCCACATGGAGGTGTGCACACAGAACTGTTAGAATGAGTTTGTCCACATGGAGTTGTGCACACTGAACTGTTAGAATGAGTGTGTTCACATGGAGGTGTGCACACTGAACTGTTAGAATGAGTGTGTCCACATGGAGGTATGCACACTGAACTGTTAGAATGAGTGTGCCCACATGGAGTTGTGCACACTGAACTGTTAGAATGACTGTGTCCATATGGAGGTGTGCACACTGAACTGTTAGAATGAGTGTGTCCACATGGAGGTGTGCACACTGAACTGTTAGAATGAGTGTGCCCAAATGGAGGTTGCACACTGAACTGTTAGAATTAGTGTGCCCACATGGAGGTGTGCACACGGAACTGTTAGAATATGTCCACATGGAGGTGTGCACACTCTATTGATAGAATGAGTGTGTCCACATGGAGCTGTGCACACTGAACTGTTAGAATGAGTGTGTCCCCATGGAGGTGTGCACACTGAACTGTTAGAATGAGTGTGTCCACATGGAGGTGTGCACACTGAACTGTTAGAATGAGTGTGTCCCTGTGGAGGTGTGCACACTGAACTGTTAGAATGAGTGTGTCCCTGTGGAGGTGTGCACACTGAACTGTTAGAACGAGTGTGTCCACATGGAGGTGTGCACACTGAACTTTTAGAATGAGTGTGCCCACATGGAGGTATGCACACTGAACTGTTAAAATATGTCCACATGATGGTATGCACACTGTATTGTTAGAATGAGTGTGTCCACATGGAGGTGTGCACACTGAACTGTTAGAATGAGTGTGTCCACATGGAGGTGTGTACACTGAACTGTTAGATTGAGTGTGTCCACATGGAGGTGTGCACACTGAACTGTTAGAATGAGTGTGACTACATGGAAGAGTGCACACTGAACTGTTTGAATGAGTTTGTCCACATGGAGGTGTGCACACTGAACTGTTAGAATGAGTGTGCCCACATGGAGGTGTGCACACTGAACTGTTAGAATGACTGTGTCCACATGGAGGTGTTCACACGGAACTGTTAGAATGAGTGTGTCCACATGGAGGTGTGCACACTGAACTGTTAGAATTAGTGTATCCCTGTGGAGATGTGCACACTGCACTGTTAGAATGAGTGTGTCCACATGGAGGTGTACACACTGAACTGTTAGAATATGTCCACATGGAGGTGTGCACACTGTACTGTTAGAATGAGTGTGTCCACATGGAGGTGTGCACACTGAACTGTTAGAATGAGTGTGTCCACATGGAGGTGTGCACACTGAACTGTTAGAATGAGTGTGTCCACATGGAGGTGTGCACACTGAACTGTTAGAATATGTCCACATGGAGTTGTGCACACTCTATTGCTAGTATGAGTGTGTCCACATGGAGGTGTGCACACTGAACTGTTAGAATGAATGTGTCCACATGGAGGTGTGCACACTGGACTGTTAGAATGAGTGTGTCCACTTGGAGGTGTGCACACTGAACTGTTAGAATATGTCCACATGGAGGTGTGCACACTGTATTGTTAGAATGAGTGTGTCCACATGGAGGTGTGCACACTGAACTGTTAGAATGAGTGTGTCCACATGGAGGTGTGCACACTGAACTGTTAGAATGAGTGTGTCCACATGGAGGTGTGCACACTGAACTGTTAGAATGAGTGTGTCCACATGGAGGTGTGCACACTGAACTGTTAGAATGAGTGTGTCCACATGGAGGTGTGCACACTGAACTGTTAGAATGAGTGTGCCCACATGGAGTTGTGCACACTGAACTGTTAGAATGAGTGTGTCCACATGGAGGTGTGCACACTGAACTGTTAGAATGAGTGTATCCCTGTGGAGGTGTGCTCACTGAACTGTTAGATTGAGTGTGCCCACATGGAGGTGTGCACACTGAACTGTTAGAATGAGTGTGTCCACATGGAGGTGTGCACACTGAACTGTTAGAATGAGTATGCCCACATGGAGGTGTGCACACTGAACTGTTAGAATGAGTGTGTCCACATGGAGGTGTGCACACTCAACTGTTAGAATGAGTGTATCCCTGTGGAGGTGTGAACACTGAACTTTGAGAATGAGTTTGCCCACATGGAGGTGTGCACAGTGAACTGTTAGAATGAGTGTGTCCACATGGAGGTGTGCACACTGAACTTTTAGAATGAGTGTGCCCACATGGAGGAGTGCACACTGAACTGTTAGAATATGTCCACATGGTGGTGTGCACACTGTATTGTTAGAATGAGTGTATCCACATGGAGTTGTGCACACTGAACTGTTAGAATGAGTGTGTCCACATAGAGGCGTGTACACTGAACTGTTAGATTGAGTGTGTCCACATGGATGTGTACACACTGAATTGTTAGAATGAGTGTGCCCACATGGAGGTGTGCACACTGAACTGTTAGAATGAGTGTGTCCACATGGAGGAGTGCACACTGAACTGTTAGAATGAGTGTGTCCACATGGAGGTGTGCACACTGAACATTAGAATGAGTGTGTCCACATGGAGGTGTGCACACTGAACTGTTAGAATGAGTGTGTCCACATAAAGTTGTGCACACTGAACTGTTAGAATGAGTGTGTCCACATGGAGGTTTGCACACTGAACTGTTAGACTGAGTGTGCCCACATGGAGTTGTGTACACTGAACTGTTAGAATGATTGTGTCCACATGGAGGTGTGCACACTGAACTGTTAGAATTATTGTGTCCCTGTGGAGTTGTGCACACTGAACTGTTAGAATGAGTGTGTCCACTAGGAGGTTTGCACACTGAACTGTTAGAATGAGTGTGTCCACATGGAGGTTTGCACACTGAACTGTTAGAATGAGTGTGTCCACATGGAGGTGTGGACACTGAACTGTTAGAATGAGAGTGTCCACATGGAGGTGGGCACACTGAACTGTTAGAATGTGTCCACATGGAGGTGTGCACACAGAACTGTTAGAATGATTGTGTCCACATGGAGGTGTGCACACTGAAATGTTAAAATGTCTGTGCCCACATGGAGGTGTCCACACTGTACTGTTAGAATGAGTGTGTCCACATGGAGGTGTGCACACCAAAGT
This sequence comes from Peromyscus eremicus, assembly GCF_949786415.1. NCBI lineage: Eukaryota > Metazoa > Chordata > Mammalia > Rodentia > Cricetidae > Peromyscus > Peromyscus eremicus. The sequence goes on along the minus strand of NW_026734593.1, from coordinate 70,895 downwards.
GTTAGAATTTGTCCACATGGAGGTGTGCACACTGAACTGTTAGAATTAGTGTATCCCTGTGGAGATGTGCACACTGAACTGTTAGAATGAGTGTGTCCACATGGAGGTGTGCACACTGAACTGTTAGAATGAGTGTGTCCACATGGAGATGTGCACACTAAACTGTTAGAATGAGTGTGTCCAGATGTAGGTGGGCACACTGAACAGTTAGAATGAGTGTGTCCACATGTAGGTGTGCACAGTGAACTGTTAGAATGAGTGTGTCCACATGGAGGTGTGCACACTGAACTGTTAGAATGAGTGTGTCCACATGAAGGTTTTGCACACTGAACTGTTAGAATGAGTTTATCCCTGTGGAGGTGTGCACACTGAACAGTTAGAATGAGTGTGTCCACATGGAGGTGTGCACACTGAACGGTTAGAATGAGTGTGCCCACATGGAGGTGTGCACACTGTTCTGTTAGAATGAGTATGCCCACATGGAGGTGTGCACACTGAACTGTTAGAATGAGTGTGCCCACATGGAGGTGTGCACACTGAACTGTTAGAATGAGTATGTCCACATGGACGTGTGCACACTGAACTGTTAGAATGAGTGTGTCCACATTGACGTGTGCACACTGAACTGTTAGATTGAGTGTGTCCACATGGAGGTGTGCACACTGAACTGTTAGAATGAGTGTGTCCCTGTGGAGGTGTGAACAATGAACTGTTAGAATGAGTGTGCCCTCATGGAGGTGTGCACACTGAACTGTTAGAATGAGTTTGCCCACATGGAGATGTGCACACTGAACTGTTAGAATGTGTACACATTGAGGTGTGCACACTGAACTGTTAGAATGAGTGTGTCCACATGGAGGTGTGCACACAGAACTGTTAGAATGAGTGTGTCCACATGGAGGTGTGCACACTGAACTGTTAGAATGAGTGTGTCCACATGGAGGTGTGCACACTGAACTGTTAGAATGAGTGTGTCCGCATGGAGGTGTGCACACTGAACTGTTAGAATGAGTGTGTCCACATGGAGGTGTGCACACTGAACTGTTAGTATAACTGTGCCCACGTGGAGTTGTGCACACTGAACTGTTAGAATGAGTGTGTACACATGGAGGTGTGCACACTGAACTGTTAGAATGAGTGTGTCTACATAGAGGTGTGCACACAGAACTGTTAGAATGAGTGTGTCCACATGGAGGTGGGCACACTGAACTGTTAGATTGACTGTATCCACATGGAAATGTGCACACTGAACTGTTAGAATGAGTGTGCCCACATGGAAGTGTGCACACTGAACTGTTAGAATGAGTTTATCCCTGTGGAGGTGTGCACACTGAACTGTTAGAATGAGTGTGTCCACATGGAGGTGTGCACACTGAACTGTTAGAATGAGTGTGTCCACATAGAGGTGTGCACACTGAACTGTTAGAATGAGTGTTTCAACATGGAGGTGTGCACACTGAACTGTTAGCATGAGTGTGTCCACATGGAGGTGTGCACACTGAACTGTTAGAATAACTGTGCCCACGTGGAGGTGTGCACACTGAACTGTTAGAATGAGGGTGTCCACATGGAGGTGTGCACACTGAACTGTTAGAATGAGTGTGCCCACATGGAGGTGTGCACACTGAACTGTTAGAATGATTGTGTCCACATGGAGGTGTGCACACTGAACTGTTAGAATGAGTGTGCCCACATGGAGTTGAGCACACTGAACTGTTAGAATGACTGTGTCCATATGGAGGTGTGCACACTGAACTGTTAGAATGAGTGTGTCCACATGGAGGTGTGCACACTGAACTGTTAGAATGAGTGTGCCCACATGGAGGTTGCACACTGAACTGTTAGAATGAGTGTGCCCACATGAAGGTGTGCACACTGAACTGTTAGAATATGTCCACATGGAGGTGTGCACACTGTATTGTTAGAATGAGTGTGTCCACATGGAGGTGTGCACACTGAACTGTTAGAATGAGTGTGTCCACATGGAGGTGTGCACACGGAACTGTTAGAATGAGTGTGTCCACATGGAGGTGTGGACACTGAACTGTTAGAATGACTGTGTCCACATGGAGGTGTGCAAACTGAACTGTTAGAATGACTATGCCCACATGGAGGTGTGCACACTGAACTGTTAGAATGAGTGTGTCCACATGGAGGTGTGCACAATGAACTGTTAGAATGACTGTGTCCACATGGAGGTGTGCACACTGAACTGTTAGAATGAGTGTGCCCACATGGAGGTGTGCACACTGTTCTGTTAGAATGAGTATGCCCACATTGAGGTGTGCACACTGAACTGTTAGAATGAGTGTGTCCACATGGAGGTGTGCACACTGAACTGTTAGAATGACTGTGTTCACATGGAGGTGCGCACACTGAACTGTTAGAATTAGTGTGTCCCTGTGGAGGTGTGCACACAGAACTGTTAGAATGACTGTGTCCACATGGAGGTGTGCACACTGAACTGTTAGAATGACTGTGCCCACAAAGAGGTGTGCACACTGAACTGTTAGAATGAGTGTGTCCCTGTGGAGGTGTGCACACTGAACTGTTAGAATGAGTGTGTACACATGGAGGTGTCCACACTGAACTGTTAGAATGTGTGTGTCCACATGGGGGTGTGCACACTGAACTGTTAGAATGAGTGTGCCCACATGGAGGTGTGCACACGAAACTGTTAGAATGAGTGTGTCCACATGGAGGTGTGCACATTGAACTGTTAGAATGAGTGTGCCCACATGGAGTTGTGTACACTGAACTGTTATGATGATTGTGTCCACATGGAGGTGTGCACACTGAACTGTTAGAATGAGTGTGTCCACATGGAGGTGTGCACACTGAACTTTTAGAATGAGTGTGCCCACATGGAGGTGTGCACACTGAACTGTTAGAATATGTCCACATGGAGGTGTGCACACTGTATTGTTAGAATGAGTGTATCCACATGGAGGTGTGCACACTGTACTGTTAGAATGAGTATATTCCTGTGGAGGTGTGCACACTGAACTGTTAGAATGAGTGTGTCCAGATGTAGGTGTGCACACTGAACTGTTAGAATGTGTGTATCCCTGTGGAGGTGTGAACACTGAACTGTTAGAATGAGTGTGCCCACATGGAGGTGTGCACACTGAACTGTTAGAATGAGTGTGCCCACATGGAGGTGTGCACACTAAACTGTTAGAATGAGTGTGTCCACATGGAGGTGTGCACACTGAACTGTTAGAATGAGTGTGCCCACATGGAGGTGTGCACACTGTTCTGTTAGAATGAGTATGCCCACATGGAGGTGTACACACTGAACTGTTAGAATGAGTGTGCCCACATGGAGGTGTCCACACTGAACTGTTAGAATGAGTGTGTCCACATGGAGGTGTGCACACCGAAGTGTTAGAATTTGTCCACATGGAGGTGTGCACACTGAACTGTTAGAATGAGTGTGTCCACATGGAGGTGTGCACACTGAACTGATAGAATGAGTGTGTCCACATGGAGGTGTGCACACTGAACTGTTAGAATATTTCCACATGGAGGTGTGCACACTGTATTGTTAGAATGAGTGTGTCCACATGGAGCTGTGCACACTGAACTGTTAGAATGAGTATGCCCACATGGAGGTGTGCACACTGAACTGTTAGAATGAGTGTGCCCACATGGAGGTGTGCACACTGAACTCTTAGAATGAGTATGTCCACATGGAAGTGTGCACACTGAACTGTTAGAATGAGTGTGTCCACATGGAGGTGTGCACACTGAACTGTTAGAATGACTGTGTCCACATGGAGGTGTGCACACTGAACTGTTAGAATGACTGTGCCCACATGGAGGTGTGCACACTGAACTGTTAGAATGACTGTGCCCACATGGAGAAGTGCACACTGAACTGTTTGAATGAGTGTGTCCACATGGAGGTGTTCACACTGAACTGTTAGAATGACTGTGCCCACATGGATGTGTGCACACTGAACTGTTAGAATGAGTGTGTCACTGTGGAGGTGTGCACACTGAAATGTTAGAATGAGTGTGTCCACATGAGGTGTGCACACTGAACTGTTAGAATGAGTGTGCCAACATGGAGGTGTGCACACTGAACTGTTAGAATATGTCCACATGGAGGTGTGCACACTGAACTGTTAGAATGACTGTGTCCACATGGAGGTGTGCAAACTGAACTGTTAGAATGACTATGCCCACATGGAGGTGTGCACACTGAACTGTTAGAATGAGTGTGTCCACATGGAGGTGTGCACAATGAACTGTTAGAATGACTGTGTCCACATGGAGGTGTGCACACTGAACTGTTAGAATGAGTGTGCCCACATGGAGGTGTGCACACTGTTCTGTTAGAATGAGTATGCCCACATTGAGGTGTGCACACTGAACTGTTAGAATGAGTGTGTCCACATGGAGGTGTGCACACTGAACTGTTAGAATGACTGTGTTCACATGGAGGTGCGCACACTGAACTGTTAGAATTAGTGTGTCCCTGTGGAGGTGTGCACACAGAACTGTTAGAATGACTGTGTCCACATGGAGGTGTGCACACTGAACTGTTAGAATGACTGTGCCCACAAAGAGGTGTGCACACTGAACTGTTAGAATGAGTGTGTCCCTGTGGAGGTGTGCACACTGAACTGTTAGAATGAGTGTGTACACATGGAGGTGTCCACACTGAACTGTTAGAATGTGTGTGTCCACATGGGGGTGTGCACACTGAACTGTTAGAATGAGTGTGCCCACATGGAGGTGTGCACACGAAACTGTTAGAATGAGTGTGTCCACATGGAGGTGTGCACATTGAACTGTTAGAATGAGTGTGCCCACATGGAGTTGTGTACACTGAACTGTTATGATGATTGTGTCCACATGGAGGTGTGCACACTGAACTGTTAGAATGAGTGTGTCCACATGGAGGTGTGCACACTGAACTTTTAGAATGAGTGTGCCCACATGGAGGTGTGCACACTGAACTGTTAGAATATGTCCACATGGAGGTGTGCACACTGTATTGTTAGAATGAGTGTATCCACATGGAGGTGTGCACACTGTACTGTTAGAATGAGTATATTCCTGTGGAGGTGTGCACACTGAACTGTTAGAATGAGTGTGTCCACATGGAGGTGTGCACACTGAACTGTTAGAATGTGTGTATCCCTGTGGAGGTGTGAACACTGAACTGTTAGAATGAGTGTGCCCACATGGAGGTGTGCACACTGAACTGTTAGAATGAGTGTGCCCACATGGAGGTGTGCACACTAAACTGTTAGAATGAGTGTGTCCACATGGAGGTGTGCACACTGAACTGTTAGAATGAGTGTGCCCACATGGAGGTGTGCACACTGTTCTGTTAGAATGAGTATGCCCACATGGAGGTGTACACACTGAACTGTTAGAATGAGTGTGCCCACATGGAGGTGTCCACACTGAACTGTTAGAATGAGTGTGTCCACATGGAGGTGTGCACACCGAAGTGTTAGAATTTGTCCACATGGAGGTGTGCACACTGAACTGTTAGAATGAGTGTGTCCACATGGAGGTGTGCACACTGAACTGATAGAATGAGTGTGTCCACATGGAGGTGTGCACACTGAACTGTTAGAATATTTCCACATGGAGGTGTGCACACTGTATTGTTAGAATGAGTGTGTCCACATGGAGCTGTGCACACTGAACTGTTAGAATGAGTATGCCCACATGGAGGTGTGCACACTGAACTGTTAGAATGAGTGTGCCCACATGGAGGTGTGCACACTGAACTCTTAGAATGAGTATGTCCACATGGAAGTGTGCACACTGAACTGTTAGAATGAGTGTGTCCACATGGAGGTGTGCACACTGAACTGTTAGAATGACTGTGTCCACATGGAGGTGTGCACACTGAACTGTTAGAATGACTGTGCCCACATGGAGGTGTGCACACTGAACTGTTAGAATGACTGTGCCCACATGGAGAAGTGCACACTGAACTGTTTGAATGAGTGTGTCCACATGGAGGTGTTCACACTGAACTGTTAGAATGACTGTGCCCACATGGATGTGTGCACACTGAACTGTTAGAATGAGTGTGTCACTGTGGAGGTGTGCACACTGAAATGTTAGAATGAGTGTGTCCACATGAGGTGTGCACACTGAACTGTTAGAATGAGTGTGCCAACATGGAGGTGTGCACACTGAACTGTTAGAATATGTCCACATGGAGGTGTGCACACTGAACTGTTAGAATGAGTGTGTCCACATGGAGGTGTGCACACTGAACTGTTAGAATGAGTATGTCCACATGGAGGTGTGCACACTGTTCTGTTAGAATGAGTATGCCCACATGGAGGTGTGCACACTGAACTGTTAGAATGAGTGTGTCCACATGGAGGTGTGCACACTGAACTGTTAGAATGAGTGTGTCCACATGGAGATGTGCACACTGAACTGTTAGAATGAGTGTGCCCACATGGAGGTGTGCACACTGAACTGTTAGAATGAGTGTGTCCACATGGAAGTGTGCACACTGAACTGTTAGAATGAGTGTGCTTACATGGAGTTGTGCACACTGTATTGTTAGAATGAGTGTGTCCACATTGAGGTGTGCACACTGAACTTTAGAATGACTGTGTCCACATGGAGGTGTGCACACTGAACTGTTAGAATGAGTGTATCCCTGTGGAGATGTGCACACTGAACTGTTAAAATGAGTGTTTCCACATGTAGGTGTGCACACTGAACTGTTAGAATGAATGTGTCCACATGGAGGTGTGCACACTGAACCGTTAGAATGAGTGTGTCCACATGGAGGTGTGCACACTGAACTGTTAGAATGAGTGTGTCCACATGGAGGTGTGCACACTGAACTGTTAGAATGACTGTGCCCACATGGAGGTGTGCACACTGAACTGTTAGAATGAGTGTGTCCTTGTAGAGGTGTGCACACTGAGCTGTTAGAATGAGTGTGTCCACATGGAGGTGTGCACACTGAACTGTTAGAATGAGTGTGTCCACATGGAGGTGTGCACACTGAACTGTTAGAATGAGTGTGTCCACATGGAGGTGTGCACACTGAACTGTTAGAATGAGTGTGCCCACATGGAGGTGTGCACACTGAACTGTTAGAATGAGTGTGTCCACATGGAGGTGTGCACACTGAAGTGTTAGAATTTATCCACATGGAGGTGTGCACACTGAACTGTTAGAATGAGTGTGTCCACATGGAGGTGTGCACACTGAACTGTTAGAATGAGTGTGGCCACATGGAGGTGTGCACACTCAACTGTTAGAATGAGTGTGTCCACATGGAGGTGTGCAGACTGAACTGTTAGAATGAGTGTGCCCACATGGAGATGTGCACACTGAACTGTTAGAATGAGTGTGCCCACATGGAGGTGTGCACACTGAACTGTGAGAATGAGTGTGTCCCTGTGGTGGTGTGCACACTGTACTGTTAGAATGAGTGTGTCTACATGGAGGTGTGCACACTGAAATGTTAGAATGAGTGTGTCCACATGGAGGTGTGCACACTGAACTGTTAGAATATGTCCACATGGAGGTGTGCACACTGACCTGTTAGAAAGAGTGTGTCCACATGAGGTGTGCACACTGAACTGTTAGAATGAGTGTATCCCTGTGGAGATGTGCACACTGAACTGTTAGAATGAGTGTGTCCACATGGAGGTGTGCAAACTGAACTGTTAGAATGAGTGTGTCCACACGGAGGTGTGTACACTGAACTGTTAGAATGAGTGTGCCCACATGGAGGTGTGCACACTGAACTGTTAGAATGAGTGTGTCCACATGGAAGTGTGCACACTGAACTGTTATCATGATTGTGTCCACATGCAGGTGTGCACACTGAACTGTTAGAATGAGTGTGTCCACATGGAGGTGTGCACACTGAACTGTTAGAATGAGTGTGTCCACATGGAGGTGTGCACACTGAACATTTAGAATGAGTGTGCCCACATGGAGGTGTGCACACTGAACTGTTAGAATATGTCCACATGGAGATGTGCACACTGAACTGTTAGAATGAGTGTGTCCACATGGAGGTGTGCACACTGAACTGTTAGAATGAGTGTGCCCACATGGAGGTGTGCACACTGTTCTGTTAGAATGAGTATGCCCACATTGAGGTGTGCACACTGAACTGTTAGAATGAGTGTGTCCACATGGAGGTGTGCACACTGAACTGTTAGAATGACTGTGTTCACATGGAGGTGCGCACACTGAACTGTTAGAATTAGTGTGTCCCTGTGGAGGTGTGCACACAGAACTGTTAGAATGACTGTGTCCACATGGAGGTGTGCACACTGAACTGTTAGAATGACTGTGCCCACAAAGAGGTGTGCACACTGAACTGTTAGAATGAGTGTGTCCCTGTGGAGGTGTGCACACTGAACTGTTAGAATGAGTGTGTACACATGGAGGTGTCCACACTGAACTGTTAGAATGTGTGTGTCCACATGGGGGTGTGCACACTGAACTGTTAGAATGAGTGTGCCCACATGGAGGTGTGCACACGAAACTGTTAGAATGAGTGTGTCCACATGGAGGTGTGCACATTGAACTGTTAGAATGAGTGTGCCCACATGGAGTTGTGTACACTGAACTGTTATGATGATTGTGTCCACATGGAGGTGTGCACACTGAACTGTTAGAATGAGTGTGTCCACATGGAGGTGTGCACACTGAACTTTTAGAATGAGTGTGCCCACATGGAGGTGTGCACACTGAACTGTTAGAATATGTCCACATGGAGGTGTGCACACTGTATTGTTAGAATGAGTGTATCCACATGGAGGTGTGCACACTGTACTGTTAGAATGAGTATATTCCTGTGGAGGTGTGCACACTGAACTGTTAGAATGAGTGTGTCCACATGGAGGTGTGCACACTGAACTGTTAGAATGTGTGTATCCCTGTGGAGGTGTGAACACTGAACTGTTAGAATGAGTGTGCCCACATGGAGGTGTGCACACTGAACTGTTAGAATGAGTGTGCCCACATGGAGGTGTGCACACTAAACTGTTAGAATGAGTGTGTCCACATGGAGGTGTGCACACTGAACTGTTAGAATGAGTGTGCCCACATGGAGGTGTGCACACTGTTCTGTTAGAATGAGTATGCCCACATGGAGGTGTACACACTGAACTGTTAGAATGAGTGTGCCCACATGGAGGTGTCCACACTGAACTGTTAGAATGAGTGTGTCCACATGGAGGTGTGCACACCGAAGTGTTAGAATTTGTCCACATGGAGGTGTGCACACTGAACTGTTAGAATGAGTGTGTCCACATGGAGGTGTGCACACTGAACTGATAGAATGAGTGTGTCCACATGGAGGTGTGCACACTGAACTGTTAGAATATTTCCACATGGAGGTGTGCACACTGAACTGTTTGAATGAGTGTGTCCACATGGAGGTGTTCACACTGAACTGTTAGAATGACTGTGCCCACATGGATGTGTGCACACTGAACTGTTAGAATGAGTGTGTCACTGTGGAGGTGTGCACACTGAAATGTTAGAATGAGTGTGTCCACATGAGGTGTGCACACTGAACTGTTAGAATGAGTGTGCCAACATGGAGGTGTGCACACTGAACTGTTAGAATATGTCCACATGGAGGTGTGCACACTGAACTGTTAGAATGAGTGTGTCCACATGGAGGTGTGCACACTGAACTGTTAGAATGAGTATGTCCACATGGAGGTGTGCACACTGTTCTGTTAGAATGAGTATGCCCACATGGAGGTGTGCACACTGAACTGTTAGAATGAGTGTGTCCACATGGAGGTGTGCACACTGAACTGTTAGAATGAGTGTGTCCACATGGAGATGTGCACACTGAACTGTTAGAATGAGTGTGCCCACATGGAGGTGTGCACACTGAACTGTTAGAATGAGTGTGTCCACATGGAAGTGTGCACACTGAACTGTTAGAATGAGTGTGCTTACATGGAGTTGTGCACACTGTATTGTTAGAATGAGTGTGTCCACATTGAGGTGTGCACACTGAACTTTAGAATGACTGTGTCCACATGGAGGTGTGCACACTGAACTGTTAGAATGAGTGTATCCCTGTGGAGATGTGCACACTGAACTGTTAAAATGAGTGTTTCCACATGTAGGTGTGCACACTGAACTGTTAGAATGAATGTGTCCACATGGAGGTGTGCACACTGAACCGTTAGAATGAGTGTGTCCACATGGAGGTGTGCACACTGAACTGTTAGAATGAGTGTGTCCACATGGAGGTGTGCACACTGAACTGTTAGAATGACTGTGCCCACATGGAGGTGTGCACACTGAACTGTTAGAATGAGTGTGTCCTTGTAGAGGTGTGCACACTGAGCTGTTAGAATGAGTGTGTCCACATGGAGGTGTGCACACTGAACTGTTAGAATGAGTGTGTCCACATGGAGGTGTGCACACTGAACTGTTAGAATGAGTGTGTCCACATGGAGGTGTGCACACTGAACTGTTAGAATGAGTGTGCCCACATGGAGGTGTGCACACTGAACTGTTAGAATGAGTGTGTCCACATGGAGGTGTGCACACTGAAGTGTTAGAATTTATCCACATGGAGGTGTGCACACTGAACTGTTAGAATGAGTGTGTCCACATGGAGGTGTGCACACTGAACTGTTAGAATGAGTGTGGCCACATGGAGGTGTGCACACTCAACTGTTAGAATGAGTGTGTCCACATGGAGGTGTGCAGACTGAACTGTTAGAATGAGTGTGCCCACATGGAGATGTGCACACTGAACTGTTAGAATGAGTGTGCCCACATGGAGGTGTGCACACTGAACTGTGAGAATGAGTGTGTCCCTGTGGTGGTGTGCACACTGTACTGTTAGAATGAGTGTGTCTACATGGAGGTGTGCACACTGAAATGTTAGAATGAGTGTGTCCACATGGAGGTGTGCACACTGAACTGTTAGAATATGTCCACATGGAGGTGTGCACACTGACCTGTTAGAAAGAGTGTGTCCACATGAGGTGTGCACACTGAACTGTTAGAATGAGTGTATCCCTGTGGAGATGTGCACACTGAACTGTTAGAATGAGTGTGTCCACATGGAGGTGTGCAAACTGAACTGTTAGAATGAGTGTGTCCACACGGAGGTGTGTACACTGAACTGTTAGAATGAGTGTGCCCACATGGAGGTGTGCACACTGAACTGTTAGAATGAGTGTGTCCACATGGAAGTGTGCACACTGAACTGTTATCATGATTGTGTCCACATGCAGGTGTGCACACTGAACTGTTAGAATGAGTGTGTCCACATGGAGGTGTGCACACTGAACTGTTAGAATGAGTGTGTCCACATGGAGGTGTGCACACTGAACATTTAGAATGAGTGTGCCCACATGGAGGTGTGCACACTGAACTGTTAGAATATGTCCACATGGAGATGTGCACACTGAACTGTTAGAATGAGTGTGTCCACATGGAGGTGTGCACACTGAACTGTTAGAATGAGTGTGTCCACATGGAGGTGTGTACACTGAACTGTTAGAATGAGTGTGCCCACATGGAGGTGTGCACACTGAACTGTTAGAATGAGTGTGTCCACATGGAAGTGTGCACACTGAACTGTTAGAATGATTGTGTCCACATGCAGGTGTGCACACTGAACTGTTAGAATTAGTGTGTCCACATGGAGGTGTGCACACTGAACTGTTAGAATGAGTGTGTCCACATGGAGGTGTGCACACGGAACTTTTAGAATGAGTGTGCCCACATGGAGGTGTGCACACTGAACTGTTAGAATATGTCCCATGGAGGTGTGCACACTGTATTGTTAGAATGAGTGTGTCCACATGGAGGTGTGTACACTGAACTGTTAGATTGAGTGTGTCCACATGGAGGTGTGCACACTGAACTGTTAGAATGAGTGTGTCCACATGGAAGTGTGCACACTGAACTGTTAGAATGAGTGTGCCCACATGGAGGTGTGCACACTGAACTGTTAGAATGAGTGTGTCCACATGGAAGTGTGCACACTGAACTGTTAGAATGAGTGTATCCATGTGGAGGTGTGCACACTGAACTGTTAGAATGAGTGTGTCCACATGGAGGTGTGCACACTGAACTGTTAGAATGAGTGTGTCCACATGGAGGTGTGTACATTGAACTGTTAGAATGAGTGTGCCCACATGGAGGTGTGCACACTGAACTCTTAGAATATGTCCACATGGAGGGGTGCACACAGTATTGTTAGAATGAGTGTGTCCACATGGCGGTGTGCACACTGAACTGTTAGAATGAGTGTGTCCACATGGAGGTGTGCACACTGAACTGTTAGAATGAGTGTGTCCATATGGAGGTGTGCACAGTGAACTGTTAGAATGAGTGTGTCCACATGGAAGTGTACACACTGAACTGTTAGAATGAGTGTGTCCACATGGAGGTGTGCACACTGAACTTTAGAATGACTGTGTCCACATGGAGGTGTGCACACTGCACTGTTAGAATGAGTGTGCCCACATGGAGGTGTGCACACTGAATTGTTAGAATGAGTGTGTCCACATGTAGGTGTGCACACTGAACTGTTAGAATGAGTGTATCCCTGTGGAGATGTGCACACTGAACTGTTAAAATGAGTGTTTCCACATGTAGGTGTGCACACTGAACTGTTAGAATGAATGTGTCCACATGGAGGTGTGCACACTGAACTGTTAGAATGAGTGTGTCCACATGGAGGTGTGCACACTGAACTGTTAGAATGAGTGCGTCCACATGGAGGTGTGCACACTGAACTGTTAGAATGAGTGTATCCCTGTGGAGGTGTGCACACTGAAATTAAAATGAGTGTGTCCACATGAAGGTGTGCACACTGAAGTGTTAGAATTTATCCTCATGGAGGTGTGCAAACTGAACTGTTAGAATGAGTGTGTCCACATGGAGGTGTGCACACTGAACTGTTAGAATGATTGTGGCCACATGGAGGTGTGCACACTGAACATTTAGAATGAGTGTGCCCACATGGAGGTGTGCACACTGAACTGTTAGAATATGTCCACACGGAGATGTGCACACTGAACTGTTAGAATGAGTGTGTCCACATGGAGGTGTGCACACTGAACTGTTAGAATGAGTGTGTCCACATGGAGGTGTGTACACTGAACTGTTAGAATGAGTGTGCTCACATGGAGGTGTGCACACTGAACTGTTAGAATGAGTGTGTCCACATGGAAGTGTGCACACTGAACTGTTAGAATGATTGTGTCCACATGCAGGTGTGCACACTGAACTGTTAGAATGAGTGTGTCCACATGGAGGTGTGCACACTGAACTGTTAGAATGAGTGTGTCCACATGGAGGTGTGCACACTGAACTTTTAGAATGAGTGTGCCTACATGGAGGTGTGCACACTGAACTGTTAGAATATGTCCACATGGAGGTGTGCACACAGTATTGTTAGAATGAGTGTGTCCACATGGAGGTGTGTACACTGAACTGTTAGATTGAGTGTGTCCACATGGAGGTGTGCACACTGAACTGTTAGAATGAGTGTGTCCACATGGAAGTGTGCACACTGAACTGTTAGAATGAGTGTGCCCACATGGAGGTGTGCACACTGAACGGTTAGAATGAGTGTGTCCACATGGAGGTGTGCACACTGAACTGTTAGAATGAGTTTATCCCTGTGGAGGTGTGCACACTGAACTGTTAGAATGAGTGTGTCCACATGGAGGTGTGCACACTGAACTGTTAGAATGAGTGTGTCCACATGGAGGTGTGTACATTGAACTGTTAGAATGAGTGTGCCCACATGGAGGTGTGCACACTGAACTGTTAGAATATGTCCACATGTAGGTGTGCACACAGTATTGTTAGAATGAGTGTGTCCACGTGGCGGTGTGCACACTGAACTGTTAGAATGAGTGTGTCCACATGGAGGTGTGCACACTGAACTGTTAGAATGAGTGTGTCCATATGGAGGTGTGCACAGTGAACTGTTAGAATGAGTGTGTCCAATGGAAGTGTACACACTGAACTGTTAGAATGAGTGTGTCCACATGGAGGTGTGCACACTGAACTTTAGAATGACTGTGTCCACATGGAGGTGTGCACACTGAACTGTTAGAATGAGTGTGTCCCTGTGGAGGCGTGCACACTGAACTGTTACAATGAGTGTGTCCACATTGAGGTGTGCACACTGAACTTTAGAATGACTGTGTCCACATGGAGGTGTGCACACTGAACTGTTAGAATGAGTGTATCCCTGTGGAGATGTGCACACTGAACTGTTAAAATGAGTGTTTCCACATGTAGGTGTGCACACTGAACTGTTAGAATGAATGTGTCCACATGGAGGTGTGCACACTGAACCGTTAGAATGAGTGTGTCCACATGGAGGTGTGCACACTGAACTGTTAGAATGAGTGTGTCCACATGGAGGTGTGCACACTGAACTGTTAGAATGACTGTGCCCACATGGAGGTGTGCACACTGAACTGTTAGAATGAGTGTGTCCCTGTAGAGGTGTGCACACTGAGCTGTTAGAATGAGTGTGTCCACATGGAGGTGTGCACACTGAACTGTTAGAATGAGTGTGTCCACATGGAGGTGTGCACACTGAACTGTTAGAATGAGTGTGTCCACATGGAGGTGTGCACACTGAACTGTTAGAATGAGTGTGCCCACATGGAGGTGTGCACACTGAACTGTTAGAATGAGTGTGTCCACATGGAGGTGTGCACACTGAAGTGTTAGAATTTATCCACATGGAGGTGTGCACACTGAACTGTTAGAATGAGTGTGTCCACATGGAGGTGTGCACACTGAACTGTTAGAATGAGTGTGGCCACATGGAGGTGTGTACACTGAACTGTTAGAATGAGTGTGCTCACATGGAGGTGTGCACACTGAACTGTTAGAATGAGTGTGTCCACATGGAAGTGTGCACACTGAACTGTTAGAATGATTGTGTCCACATGCAGGTGTGCACACTGAACTGTTAGAATGAGTGTGTCCACATGGAGGTGTGCACACTGAACTGTTAGAATGAGTGTGTCCACATGGAGGTGTGCACACTGAACTTTTAGAATGAGTGTGCCTACATGGAAGTGTGCACACTGAACTGTTAGAATATGTCCACATGGAGGTGTGCACACAGTATTGTTAGAATGAGTGTGTCCACATGGAGGTGTGTACACTGAACTGTTAGAATGAGTGTGCTCACATGGATGTGTGCACACTGAACTGTTAGAATGAGTGTGCCCACATGGAGGGGTGCACACTGAACTTTTAGAATGAGTGTATCCACATGGAGGTGTGCACACTGAACTGTTAGAATGAGTGTGTCCACATGGAGGTGTGCACACTGAACTGTTAGAATGAGTTTGCCCACATGGAGGTGTGCACACTGAACTGTTAGACTGAGTGTGTCCACATGGAGATGTGCACAATGAACTGTTAGAATGAGTGTGTCCCTGTGGAGGTGGGCACACTGAAATGTTAGAATGAGTGTGTCCACATGGAGGTATGCACACTGAAGTGTTAGAATTTGGCCACATGGAGGTGTGCACACTGAACTGTTAGAATGAGTGTGTCCACATGGAGGTGTGCACACTGAACTGTTAGAATGAGTGTGTCCACATGGAGGTGTGCAAACTGAACTGTTAGAATGAGTGTGTCCACATGGAGGTGTGCACACTGAACTGTTAGAATGACTGTGTCCACATGGAGGTGTGCACACTGAACTGTTAGAATGAGTTTGTCCCTGTGGAGGTGTGCACACTGAACTGTTAGAATGAGTGTGTCCACATGGAGGTGTGCACACTGAACTGTTAGAATGAGTGTGTCCACATTGAGGTGTGTACACTGAACTTTTAGAATGAGTGTGCACACATGGACGTGTGCACACTGCACTGTTAGAATATGTCCACATGGAGGTGTGCACACTGAACTGTTAGAATGAGTGTGCCCACATGGAGGTGTGCACACTGAACTGTTAGAATGAGTGTGTCCACATGGAGGTGTGCACACTGAACTGTTAGAATGAGTGTATCCCTGTGGAGATGTGCACACTGAACTGTTAGAATGAGTGTTTCCACATGGAGGTGTGCACACTGAACTGTTAGAATGAATGTGTCCACATGGAGGTGTGCACACTGAACTGTTAGAATGAGTGTTTCCACATGGAGGTGTGCACACTGAACTGTTAGAATGAGTGTGTCCACATGGAGGTGTGCACACTGAACTGTTAGAATGAGTGTATCCCTGTGGAGGTGTGCACACTGAACTTTTAGAATGAGTGTGTCCACATGGAGGTGTGCACACTGAAGTGTTAGAATTTATCTTCATGGAGGTGTGCAAACTGAACTGTTAGAATGAGTGTGTCCACATGGAGGTGTGCACACTGAACTGTTAAAATGAGTGTGGCCACATGGAGGTGTGCACACTGTATTGTTAGAATGAGTGTGTCCACATGGAGGTGTGCAGACTGAACTGTTAGAATGAGTGTGCCCACATGGAGGTGTGCACACTGAACTGTTAGAATGAGTGTGCCCACATGGAGGTGTGCACACTGAACTGTTAGAATGAGTGTGCCCACATGGAAGTGTGCACACTGAACTGTTAGAATGATTGTGTCCACATGCAGGTGTGCACACTGAACTGGTAGAATGAGTATGCCCACATGGAGGTGTGCACACTGAACTGTTAGAATGAGTGTGTCCACATGGAGGTGTGCACAATGAACTGTTAGAATGAGTGTGTCCCTGTGGAGGTGTGCACACTGAAATGTTAGAATGAGTGTGTCCACATGGAGTTATGTACACTGAAGTGTTAGAATTTGTCCACATGGACGTGTGCACACTGAACTGTTAGAATGACTGTGTCCACATGGAGGTGTGAACACTGAACTGTTAGAATGAGTGTGTCCCTGTGGAGGTGTGCACACTGAACTGTTAGAATGAGTGTGTCCACATGGAGGTGTGCACACTGAACTGTTAGAATGAGTGTGTCCACATTGAGGTGTGCACACTGAACTTTTAGAATGAGTGTGCCCACATGGAGGTGTGCACACTGCACTGTTAGAATATGTCCACATGGAGGTGTGCACACTGAACTGTTACAATGAGTGTGCCCAAATGGAGGTGTGCACACTGAACTGTTAGAATGAGTGTGTCCACATGGAGGTGTGTACACTGAACTGTTAGAATGAGTGTGCCCACATGGAGATGTGCACACTGAACTGTTAGAATGAGTGTGCCCACATGGAGGTGTGCACACTGAACTGTTAGAATGAGTGTGCCCACATGGATGTGTGCACACTGAACTGTTAGAATGAGTGTGTCCACATGGAGGTTTGCACACTGAACTGTTAGAATGAGTGTGCCCACATGGTGTTGTGCACACTGAACTGTTAGAATGACTGTGTCCACATGGAGGTGTGCACACTGAACTGTTAGAATGACTGTGCCCACATGGAGGTGTGCACACTGAACTGTTAGATTGAGAGTGTCCACATGGAGGTGTGCACAATGAACTGTTAGAATGAGTGTGTCCCTGTGGAGGTGTGCACACTGAACTGTTAGAATGAGTGTGTCCACATGGAGGTGTGCACACTGAACTGTTAGAATTTATCCACATGGAGGTGTGCACACTGAACTGTTAGAATGAGTGTGTCCACATGGAGGTGTGCACACTGAACTGTTAGAATGAGTGTGTCCACATGGAGGTGTGCAGACTGATCTGTTAGAATGAGTGTGCCCACATGGAGGTGTGCACACTGAACTGTTAGAATGAGTGTGCCCACATGGAGGTGTGCACACTGAACTGTTAGAATGAGTGTGCCCACATGGAGGTGTGCACACTGAACTTTTAGAATGAGTGTGTCCACATGGAGGTGTGCACACTGAACTGTTAGAATGAGTGTGCCCACATGGAGGTGGGCACACTGAACTTTTAGAATGAGTGTGTCCACATGGAGGTGTGCACACTGAACTGTTAGAATGAGTTTGCCCACATGGAGGTGTGCACACTGAACTGTTAGAATGAGTGTGTCCACATGGAGATGTGCACAATGAACTGTTAGAATGAGTGTGTCCCTGTGGAGGTGTGCACACTGAAATGTTAGAATGAGTGTGTCCACATGGAGGTATGCACACTGAAGTGTTAGAATTTGGCCACATGGAGGTGTGCACACTGAACTGTTAGAATGAGTGTGCCCACATGGAGTTGTGCACACTGAACTGTTAGAATGAGTGTGTCCACATGGAGGTGTGCAAACTGAACTGTTAGAATGAGTGTGTCCCCATGGAGGTGTGCACACTGAACTGTTAGAATGACTGTGTCCACATGGAGGTGTGAACACTGAACTGTTAGAATGAGTTTGTCCCTGTGGAGGTGTGCACACTGAACTGTTAGAATGAGTGTGTCCACATGGAGGTGTGCACACTGAACTGTTAGAATGAGTGTGTCCACATGGAGGTGTGCACACTGAACTGTTAGTTTGAGTGTGCCCAAATGGAGGTGTGCACACTGAACTGTTAGAATGAGTTTGCCCGCAGGGAGATGTGCACACTGAACTGTTAGAATGAGTGTGTCCACATGGAGGTGTGTACATTGAACTGTTAGAATGAGTGTGCCCACATGGAGGTGTGCACACTGAACTGTTAGAATGAGTGTGCCCACATGGAGGTGTGCACACTGAACTGTTAGAATGAGTGTGCCCACATGGAGGTGTGCACACTGAACTGTTAGAATGAGTGTGTCCACATGGAGGTGTGCACACTGAACTGTTAGAATGAGTGTGCCCACATGGAGTTGTGCACACTGAACTGTTAGAATGACTGTGTCCACATGGAGGTGTGCACACTGAACTGTTAGAATGACTGTGCCCACATGGAGGTGTGCACACTGAACTGTTAGAATGAGTGTGTCCCTGTGGAGGTGTGCACACTGAGCTGTTAGAATGAGTGTGTCCACATGGAGGTGTGCACACTGAACTGTTAGAATGAGTGTGTCCACATGGAGGTGTGCACACTGAACTGTTAGAATGAGTGTGTCCACATGGAGGTGTGCACAATGAACTGTTAGAATGAGTGTGTCCCTGTGGAGGTGTGCACACTGAAATGTTAGAATGAGTGTGTCCAAATGGAGGTATGCACACTGAACTGTTAGAATGAGTGTATCCCTGTGGAGATGTGCACACTGAGCTGTTAGAATGAGTGTGTCCACATGGAGGTG
The DNA here is from genome assembly GCF_949786415.1 of Peromyscus eremicus. Lineage (NCBI taxonomy): Eukaryota > Metazoa > Chordata > Mammalia > Rodentia > Cricetidae > Peromyscus > Peromyscus eremicus. The sequence goes on along the minus strand of NW_026734593.1, from coordinate 51,704 downwards.
TGCACACTGAACTGTTAGAATGAGTGTGTCCACATGGAGGTGTGCACACTGAACTGTTAGAATGAGTGTGTCCACATGGAGGTGTGCACACTGAACTGTTAGAATGAGTGTGTCCACATGGAGGTGTGCACACTGAACTGTTAGAATGAGTGTGTCCACATTGAGGTGTGTACACTGAACTTTTAGAATGAGTGTGCACACATGGACGTGTGCACACTGCACTGTTAGAATATGTCCACATGGAGGTGTGCACACTGAACTGTTAGAATGAGTGTGCCCACATGGAGGTGTGCACACTGAACTGTTAGAATGAGTGTGTCCACATGGAGGTGTGCACACTGAACTGTTAGAATGAGTGTATCCCTGTGGAGATGTGCACACTGAACTGTTAGAATGAGTGTTTCCACATGGAGGTGTGCACACTGAACTGTTAGAATGAATGTGTCCACATGGAGGTGTGCACACTGAACTGTTAGAATGAGTGTGTCCACATGGAGGTGTGCACACTGAACTGTTAGAATGAGTGTGTCCACATGGAGGTGTGCACACTGAACTGTTAGAATGAGTGTATCCCTGTGGAGGTGTGCACAGTGAACTTTTAGAATGAGTGTGTCCACATGGAGGTGTGCACACTGAAGTGTTAGAATTTATCTTCATGGAGGTGTGCAAACTGAACTGTTAGAATGAGTGTGTCCACATGGAGGTGTGCACACTGAACTGTTAAAATGAGTGTGGCCACATGGAGGTGTGCACACTGTATTGTTAGAATGAGTGTGTCCACATGGAGGTGTGCAGACTGAACTGTTAGAATGAGTGTGCCCACATGGAGGTGTGCACACTGAACTGTTAGAATGAGTGTGCCCACATGGAGGTGTGCACACTGAACTGTTAGAATGAGTGTGCCCACATGGAAGTGTGCACACTGAACTGTTAGAATGATTGTGTCCACATGCAGGTGTGCACACTGAACTGGTAGAATGAGTGTGCCCACATGGAGGTGTGCACACTGAACTGTTAGAATGAGTGTGTCCACATGGAGGTGTGCACAATGAACTGTTAGAATGAGTGTGTCCCTGTGGAGGTGTGCACACTGAAATGTTAGAATGAGTGTGTCCACATGGAGTTATGTACACTGAAGTGTTAGAATTTGTCCACATGGACGTGTGCACACTGAACTGTTAGAATGACTGTGTCCACATGGAGGTGTGAACACTGAACTGTTAGAATGAGTGTGTCCCTGTGGAGGTGTGCACACTGAACTGTTAGAATGAGTGTGTCCACATGGAGTTGTGCACACTGAACTGTTAGAATGAGTGTGTCCACATTGAGGTGTGCACACTGAACTTTTAGAATGAGTGTGCCCACATGGAGGTGTGCACACTGCACTGTTAGAATATGTCCACATGGAGGTGTGCACACTGAACTGTTACAATGAGTGTGCCCAAATGGAGGTGTGCACACTGAAATGTTAGAATGAGTGTGTCCACATGGAGGTGTGTACACTGAACTGTTAGAATGAGTGTGCCCACATGGAGATGTGCACACTGAACTGTTAGAATGAGTGTGCCCACATGGAGGTGTGCACACTGAACTGTTAGAATGAGTGTGCCCACATGGATGTGTGCACACTGAACTGTTAGAATGAGTGTGTCCACATGGAGGTTTGCACACTGAACTGTTAGAATGAGTGTGCCCACATGGAGTTGTGCACACTGAACTGTTAGAATGACTGTGTCCACATGGAGGTGTGCACACTGAACTGTTAGAATGACTGTGCCCACATGGAGGTGTGCACACTGAACTGTTAGAATGAGTGTGTCCCTGTGGAGGTGTGCACACTGAGCTGTTAGAATGAGTGTGTCCACATGGAGGTGTGCACAATGAACTGTTAGAATGAGTGTGTCTACATGGAGGTGTGCACACTGAACTGTTAGAATGAGTGTGTCCACATGGAGTTGTGCACAATGAACTGTTAAAATGAGTGTGTCCCTCTGGAGGTGTGCACACTGAACTGTTAGAATGAGTGTGTCCACATGGAGGTGTGCACACTGAACTGTTAGAATTTATCCACATGGAGGTGTGCACACTGAACTGTTAGAATGAGTGTGTCCACATGGAGGTGTGCACACTGAACTGTTAGAATGAGTGTGTCCACATGGAGGTGTGCAGACTGATCTGTTAGAATGAGTGTGCCCACATGGAGGTGTGCACACTGAACTGTTAGAATGAGTGTGCCCACATGGAGGTGTGCACACTGAACTGTTAGAATGAGTGTGCCCACATGGAGGTGTGCACACTGAACTTTTAGAATGAGTGTGTCCACATGGAGGTGTGCACACTGAACTGTTAGAATGAGTGTGCCCACATGGAGGTGGGCACACTGAACTTTTAGAATGAGTGTGTCCACATGGAGGTGTGCACACTGAACTGTTAGAATGAGTTTGCCCACATGGAGGTGTGCACACTGAACTGTTAGAATGAGTGTGTCCACATGGAGATGTGCACAATGAACTGTTAGAATGAGTGTGTCCCTGTGGAGGTGTGCACACTGAAATGTTAGAATGATTGTGTCCACATGGAGGTATGCACACTGAAGTGTTAGAATTTGGCCACATGGAGGTGTGCACACTGAACTGTTAGAATGAGTGTGCCCACATGGAGTTGTGCACACTGAACTGTTAGAATGAGTGTGTCCACATGGAGGTGTGCAAACTGAACTGTTAGAATGAGTGTGTCCCCATGGAGGTGTGCACACTGAACTGTTAGAATGACTGTGTCCACATGGAGGTGTGAACACTGAACTGTTAGAATGAGTTTGTCCCTGTGGAGGTGTGCACACTGAACTGTTAGAATGAGTGTGTCCACATGGAGGTGTGCACACTGAACTGTTAGAATGAGTGTGTCCACATTGAGGTGTGCACACTGAACTTTTAGAATGAGTGTGCACACATGGAGGTGTGCACACTGCACTGTTAGAATGAGTGTGTCCATATGGAGGTGTGCACACTGAACTGTTAGAATGAGTGTGTCCACGTGGAGGTGTGCACACTGAACTGTTAGAATGAGTGTGTCCACATGGAGGTGTGCACACTGAACTGTTAGAATGAGTGTGTCCACATGGAGGTGTGCACACTGAACTGTTAGAATGAGTGTGCCCACATTTAGAGTGGGCACACTGAACTGTTAGTTTGAGTGTGCCCAAATGGAGGTGTGCACACTGAACTGTTAGAATGAGTTTGCCCGCAGGGAGATGTGCACACTGAACTGTTAGAATGAGTGTGTCCACATGGAGGTGTGTACATTGAACTGTTAGAATGAGTGTGCCCACATGGAGGTGTGCACACTGAACTGTTAGAATGAGTGTGCCCACATGGAGGTGTGCACACTGAACTGTTAGAATGAGTGTGCCCACATGGAGGTGTGCACACTGAACTGTTAGAATGAGTGTGTCCACATGGAGGTGTGCACACTGAACTGTTAGAATGAGTGTGCCCACATGGAGTTGTGCACACTGAACTGTTAGAATGACTGTGTCCACATGGAGGTGTGCACACTGAACTGTTAGAATGACTGTGCCCACATGGAGGTGTGCACACTGAACTGTTAGAATGAGTGTGTCCCTGTGGAGGTGTGCACACTGAGCTGTTAGAATGAGTGTGTCCACATGGAGGTGTGCACACTGAACTGTTAGAATGAGTGTGTCCACATGGAGTTGTGCACACTGAACTGTTAGAATGAGTGTGTCCACATGGAGTTGTGCACAATGAACTGTTAGAATGAGTGTGTCCCTGTGGAGGTGTGCACACTGAAATGTTAGAATGAGTGTGTCCAAATGGAGGTATGCACACTGAACTGTTAGAATGAGTCTATCCCTGTGGAGATGTGCACACTGAACTGTTAGAATGAGTGTTTCCACATGGAGGTGTGCACACTGAACTGTTAGAATGAGTGTGTCCACATGGAGGTGTGCACACTGAACTTTTAGAATGAGTGCGCCCACATTTTAAGTGTGCACACTGAACTGTTAGAATGAGTGTGTCCACATGGAGGTGTGCACAATGAACTGTTAGAATGAGTGGGCCCACATGGAGTTGTGCACACTGAACTGTTAGAATGACTGTGCCCACACGGAGGTGTGCACACTGAACTGTTAGAATGAGTGTGTCCCTGTGGAGGTGTGCACACTGAGCTGTTAGAATGAGTGTGTCCACATAGAGGTGTGCACACTGAACTGTTAGAATATGTGTGTCCACATGGAGGTGTGCACACTGAACTGTTAGAATGAGTGTGTCCACATGGAGGTGTGCACACTGAACTGTTAGAATGAGTGTGCCCACATGGAGGTGTGCACACTGAACTGTTAGAATGAGTGTGCCCACATGGAGGTGTGCACACTGAACTGTTAGAATGAGTGTGTCCACATGGAGGTGTGCACACTGAACTGTTAGAATGAGTGTGTCCACATTGAGGTGTGCACACTGAACTTTTAGAATGAGTGTGCCCACATGGAGGTGTGCACACTGAACTGTTAGAATGAGTTTGCCCACATGGAGATGTGCACACTGAACTGTTAGAATAAGTTGTCCACATGGAGGAGGGTACAATGAACTGTTAGAATGAGTATGCCCACATGGAGGTGTGCACACTGAACTGTTAGAATGAGTGTGCCCACATGGAGGTGTGCACACTGAACTGTTAGAATGAGTGTGCCCACATGGAGGTGTGAACACTGAACTGTTAGAATGAGTGTGTCCACATGGAGGTGTGCACACTAAACTGTTAGAATGAGTGTGCCCACATGGAGTTGTGCACACTGAACTGTTAGAATGAGTGTGTCCACATGGAGGTGTGCACACTGAACTGTTAGAATGTGTGTATCCCTGTAGAGATGTGCACACTGAACTGTTAGAATGAGTGTCCACATGGAGGTGTGCACACTGAACTGTTAGAATGAGTGTGTCCACATGGAGGTGTGCACACTGAACTGTTAGAAAGAGTGTGCCCACATGGAGGTGTGAACAATGAACTGTTAGAATATGTCCACATGGAGGTGTGCACACTGTATTGTTAGAATGAGTGTGTCCACATGGAGGTGTGCACACTGAACTGTTAGAATGAGTGTGTCCACATGGAGGTGTGCACACTGAACTGTTAGAATGAGTGTGTCCACATGGAGGTGTGCACACTGAACTGTTAGAATGAGTGTGCCCACATGGAGGTGTGCACACTGAACTGTTAGAATGAGTGTGCCCACATGGAGGTGTGCACACTGTTCTGTTAGAATGAGTAGTCCCACATGGAGTTGTGCACACTTAACTGTTAGAATGAGTGTGTCCACATGGAGGTGTGCACACGGAACTGTTAGAATGACTGTGTCCACATGGAGGTGTGCACACTGACCTGTTAGAATGAGTGTGCCCACATGGAGGTGTGCACACTGAACTGTTAGAATGAGTGTGCCCACATGGAGGTGTGCACACTGAACTGTTAGAATGAGAGTGCCCACATGGAAGTGTGCACACTGAACTGTAAGAATGAGTTTGCCCACATTTTAAGTGTGCACACTGAACTGTTAGAATGAGTGTGTCCACATGGAGGTGTGCACACTGAACTGTTAGAATGAGTGTGTCCAAATGGAGGTATGCACACTGAACTGTTAGAATGAGTGTATCCCTGTGGAGATGTGCACACTGAACTGTTAGAATGAGTGTTTCCATATGGAGGTGTGCACACTGAACTGTTAGAATGATGTGTCCACATGGAGGTGTGCACACTGAACTGTTAGAATGAGTGTGCCCACATTCTAAGTGGGCACACTGAACTGTTAGAATGAGTGTGTCCACATGGAGGTGTGCACACTGAACTGTTAGAATGAGTGGGCCCACATGGAGTTGTGCACACTGAACTGTTAAAATGACTGTGCCCACACGGAGGTGTGCACACTGAACTGTTAGAATGAGTGTGTCCCTGTGGAGGTGTGCACACTGAGCTGTTAGAATGAGTGTGTCCACATGGAGGTGTGCACACTGAACTGTTAGAATATGTGTGTCCACATGGAGGTGTGCACACTGAACTGTTAGAATGAGTGTGCCCACATGGAGGTGTGCACACTGAACTGTTAGAATGAGTGTGCCCACATGGAGGTGTGCACACTGAACTGTTAGAATGAGTGTGCCCACATGGAGGTGTGCACACTGAACTGTTAGAATGAGTGTGTCCACATGGAGGTGTGCACACTGAACTGTTAGAATGAGTGTGTCCACATTGAGATGTGCACACTGAACTTTTAGAATGAGTGTGCCCACATGGAGGTGTGCACACTGAACTGTTAGAATGAGTTTGCCCACATGGAGATGTGCACACTGAACTGTTAGAATAAGTTGTCCACATGGAGGAGGGTACACTGAACTGTTAGAATGAGTATACCCACATGGAGGTGTGCACACTGAACTGTTAGAATGAGTGTGCCCACATGGAGGTGTGCACACTGAACTGTTAGAATGAGTGTGCCCACATGGAGGTGTGCACACTGAACTGTTAGAATGAGTGTGTCCACATGGAGGTGTGCACACTAAACTGTTAGAATGAGTGTGCCCACATGGAGTTGTGCACACTGAACTGTTAGAATGAGTGTGTCCACATGGAGGTGTGGACACTGAACTGTTAGAATGAGTGTATCCCTGTAGAGATGTGCACACTGAACTGTTAGAATGAGTGTCCACATGGAGGTGTACACAATGAACTGTTAGAATGAGTGTGTCCACATGGAGGTGTGCACACTGAACTGTTAGAATGAGTGTGTCCCCATGGAGGTGTGCACACTGAACTGTTAGAATGATTGTGTCCACATGGAGGTGTGCACACTGAACTGTTAGAATGAGTTTGTCCCTGTGGAGGTGTGCACACTGAACTGTTAGAATGAGTGTGTCCACATGGAGGTGTGCACACTGAACTTTTAGAATGTGTGTGTCCACATGGAGTTGTGCACACTGAACTGTTAGAATGAGTGTGCCCACATGGAAGTGTGCACACTGAACTGTTAGAATGAGTGTGCCCACATGGAGGTGTGCACACTGAACTGTTAGAATGAGTGTGCCCACATGGAGGTGTGCACACTGAACTGTTAGAATGAGTGTGTCCACATGGAGGTGTGCACACTGAACTGTTAGAATGAGTGTGCCCACATGGAGGTGTGCACACTGAACTGTTAGAATGAGAGTGCCCACATGGAAGTGTGCACACTGAACTGTTAGAATGAGTTTGCCCACATGGAGGTGTGCACACTGAATTGTTAGAATGAGTGTGTCCACATGGAGGTGTGCACACTGAAGTGTTAGAATGAGTGTGTCCACATTGAGGTGTGCACACTGAACTTTTAGAATGAGTGTGCCCACATGGAGGTGTGCACAATGAACTCTTAGAATATGTCCACATGGAGGTGTGCACACTGAACTGTTAGAATGAGTGTGCCCAAATGGAGGTGTGCACACTGAACTGTTAGAATGAGTGTTTCCCCATTGAGGTGTGCACACTGAACTGTTAGAATGAGTGTGCCCACATTCTAAGTGTGCACACTGAACTGTTAGAATGCGAGTGCCCAAATGGAGGTGTGCTCACTGAACTGTTAGAATGAGTTTGCCCACATGGAGATGTGCACACTGAACTGTTACAATGAGTGTGTCCACATGGAGGTGTGTACACTGAACTGTTAGAAAGAGTGTGCCCACATGGAGGTGTGCACACTGAACTGTTAGAATGTGTGTGTCCACTTGGAGGTGTGCACACTGAACTGTTAGAATGAGTGTGCCCACATAGAGGTGTGCACACTGAGCTGTTAGAATGAGTGTGCCCACATGGAGGTGTGCACACTGAACTGTTAGAATGAGTGTGTCCACATGGAGGTGTGTACACTGAACTGTTAGAATGAGTGTGTCCACATGGAGGTGTGCATACTGAACTGTTTGAATGACTGTGTCCAATGGAGGTGTGCACACTGAACTGTTAGAATGACTGTGTCCCTTTGGAGGTGTGCACACTGAACTGTTAGAATGAGTGTGTCCACATGGAGGTGTGCACACTGAACTGTTAGAATGAGTGTGTCCACATGGAGGTGTGCACACTGAACTGTTAGAATGAGTTTGCCCACATGGAGGTGTGCACACTGAACTGTTAGAATGAGTGTGTCCACATGGAGATGTGCACAATGAACTGTTAGAATGAGTGTGTCCCTGTGGAGGTGTGCACACTGAAATGTTAGAATGAGTGTGTCCACATGGAGGTATGCACACTGAAGTGTTAGAATTTGGCCACATGAGGTGTGCACACTGAACTGTTAGAATGAGTGTGCCCACATGGAGTTGTGCACACTGAACTGTTAGAATGAGTGTGTCCACATGGAGGTGTGCAAACTGAACTGTTAGAATGAGTGTGTCCCCATGGAGGTGTGCACACTGAACTGTTAGAATGATTGTGTCCACATGGAGGTGTGCACACTGAACTGTTAGAATGAGTTTGTCCCTGTGGAGGTGTGCACACTGAACTGTTAGAATGAGTGTGTCCACATGGAGGTGTGCACACTGAACTGTTAGAATGAGTGTGTCCACATTGAGGTGTGCACACTGAACTTTTAGAATGAGTGTGCACACATGGAGGTGTGCACACTGCACTGTTAGAATGAGTGTGTCCACATGGAGGTGTGCACACTGAACTGTTAGAATGAGTGTGCCCACATTTTAAGTGTGCACACTGAACTGTTAGATTGAGTGTGCCCAAATGGAGGTGTGCACACTGAACTGTTAGAATGAGTGTGTCCACATGGAGGTGTGCACACTGAACTGTTAGAATGAGTGTGCCCACATGGAGGTGTGCACACTGAGCTGTTAGAATGAGTGTGTCCACATGGAGGTGTGCACACTGAACTGTTAGAATGAGTGTGTCCACATGGAGGTGTGCACACTGAACTGTTAGAATGAGTGTGCCCACATGGAGGTGTGCACACTGAACTGTTAGAATGAGTGTGCCCACATGGAGGTGTGCACACTGAACTGTTAGAATGAGTGTGCCCACATGGAGGTGTGAACACTGAACTGTTAGAATGAGTGTGTCCACATGGAGGTGTGCACACTGAACTGTTAGAATGAGTGTGTCCACATTGAGGTGTGCACACTGAACTTTTAGAATGAGTGTGCCCACATGGAGGTGTGCACACTGAACTGTTAGAATGAGTTTGACCACATGGAGATGTGCACACTGAACTGTTAGAATAAGTTGTCCACATGGAGGAGGGTACACTGAACTGTTAGAATGAGTATGCCCACATGGAGGTGTGCACACTGAACTGTTAGAATGAGTGTGCCCACATGGAGGTGTGCACACTGAACTGTTAGAATGAGTGTGCCCACATGGAGGTGTGCACACTGAACTGTTAGAATGAGTGTGTCCACATGGAGGTGTGCACACTAAACTGTTACAATGAGTGTGCCCACATGGAGTTGTGCACACTGAACTGTTAGAATGAGTGTGTCCACATGGAGGTGTGCACACTGAACTGTTAGAATGAGTGTATCCCTGTAGAGATGTGCACACTGAACTGTTAGAATGAGTGTCCCCATGGAGGTGTGCACACTGAACTGTTAGAATGAGTGTGTCCACATGGAGGTGTGCACACTGAACTGTTAGAATGAGTGTGCCCACATGGAGGTGTGCACACTGAACTGTTAGAATATGTCCACATGGAGGTGTGCACACTGTATTGTTAGAATGAGTGTGTCCACATGGAGGTGTGCACACTGAACTGTTAGAATGAGTGTGTCCACATGGAGGTGTGCACACTGAACTGTTAGAATGAGTGTGTCCACATGGAGTTGTGCACACTGAACTGTTAGAATGAGTGTGTCCACATGGAGGTGTGCACACTGAACTGTTAGAATGAGTGTGCCCACATGGAGGTGGGCACACTGTTCTGTTAGAATGAGTATTCCCACATGGAGGTGTGCACACTTAACTGTTAGAATGAGTGTGTCCACATGGAGGTGTGCACACGGAACTGTTAGAATGACTGTGTCCACATGGAGGTGTGCACACTGACCTGTTAGAATGAGTGTGCCCACATGGAGGTGTGCACACTGAACTGTTAGAATGAGTGTGCCCACATGGAGGTGTGCACACTGAACTGTTAGAATGAGTGTGTCCACATGGAGGTGTGCACACTGAACTGTTAGTATGAGTGTGCCCACATAGAGGTGTGCACACTGAACTGTTAGAATGAGTGTGCCCACATGGAGGTGTGCACACTGAACTGTTAGAATGAGTGTGCCCACATGGAGTTGTGCAAACTGAACTGTTAGAATGACTGTGTCCACATGGAAGTGTGCACACTGAACTGTTAGAATGAGTGTGCCCACATGGAGGTGTGCACACTGAACTGTTAGAATGAGTGTGTCCCTGTGGAGGTGTGCACACTGAACTGTTAGAATCAGTGTGTCCACATGGAGGTGTGCACACTGAACTGTTAGAATGTTTGTGTCCACATGGAGTTGTGCACACTGAACTGTTAGAATGAGTGTGCCCACATGGAAGTGTGCACAATGAACTGTTAGAATGAGTGTGCCCACATGGAGGTGTGCACACTGAACTGTTAGAATGAGTGTGCCCACATGGAGGTGTGCACAATGAACTGTTAGAATATGTCCACATGGAGGTGTGCACACTGAACTGTTAGAATGAGTGTGCCCACATGGAGGTGTGCACACTGAACTGTTAGAATGAGTGTTTACCCATTGAGGTGTGCACACTGAACTGTTAGAATGAGTGTGCCCACATTCTAAGTGTGCACACTGAACTGTTAGAATGCGTGTGCCCAAATGGAGGTGTGCTCACTGAACTGTTTGAATGAGTTTGCCCACATGGAGATTTGCACACTGAACTGTTACAATGAGTGTGTCCACATGGAGGTGTGTACACTGAACTGTTAGAATGAGTGTGCCCACATGGAGGTGTGCACACTGAACTGTTAGAATGAGTGTGCCCACATGGAGGTGTGCACACTGAACTGTTAGAATGAGTGTGTCCACATGGAGGTGTGCACACTGAACTGTTAGAATGAGTGTGTCCACATGGAGGTGTGCACACTGAACTGTTAGAATGAGTGTGCCCACATGGAGTTGTGCACACTGAACTGTAAGAATGACTGTGCCCACATGGAGGTGTGCACACTGAACTGTTAGAATGAGTGTGCCCACATGGAGTTGTGCAAAATGAACTGTTAGAATGACTGTGTCCACATGGAGGTGTGCACACTGAACTGTTAGAATGACTGTGCCCACATGGAGGTGTGCACACTGAACTGTTAGAATGAGTGTTTCCCTGTGGATGTGTGCTCACTGAGCTGTTAGAATGAGTGTGTCCACATGGGGGTGCGGACACTGAACTGTTAGAATGAGTGTGCCCACATGGAAGTGTGCACACTGAACTGTTAGAATGAGTGTGTCCACATGGAGGTGTGCCCACTGAACTGTTAGAATGAGTGTGTCCACATGGAGGTGTGCACACTGAACTTTTAGAATGAGTGTGCCCACATGGAAGTGTGCACACTGACCTGTTAGAATATGTCCACATGGAGGTGTGCACACTGTATTGTTAAAATGAGTGTGTCCACATGGAGGTGTGCACACTGAACTGTTAGAATGAGTGTGTCCACATGGAGGTGTGTACACTTAACTGTTAGATTGAGTGTGTCCACATGGAGGTGTGCACACTGAACTGTTAGAATGAGTGTGTCCACATGGAGGTGTGCACACTGAACTGTTAGAATGAGTGTGTCCACATGGAGGTGTGCACACTGAACTGTTAGAATGAGTGTGCCCACATGGAGGTTTGCACACTGAACTGTTAGAATGAGTGTGTCCACATGGAGGTTTGCACACTGAACTGTTAGAATTAGTGTGCCCACATGGAGGTTTGCACACTGAACTGTTAGAATATGTTCACATGGAGGTGTGCACACTGTATTGATAGAATGAGTGTGTCCACATGGAGGTGTGCACACTGAACTGTTAGAATGACTGTGTCCACATGGAGGTGTGCACACTGAACTGTTAGAATGAGTGTGTCCACATGGAGGTGTGCACACTGAACTGTTAGAATTAGTGTGTCCACATGGAAGTGTGCACACTGAACTGTTAGAATGAGTGTGCCCATTTGGAGGTGTGCACACTGAACTGTTAGAATGAGTGTGTCCACATGGCGGTGTGCACACTGAACTGTTAGAATGAGTGTGCCCACATGGAGTTGTGCACACTGAACTGTTAGAATGACTGTGTGCACATGGAGGTGTGCACAATGAACTGTTAGAATGACTGTGCCCACACGGAGGTGTGCACACTGAACTGTTAGAATGAGTGTGTCCCTGTGGAGGTGTGCACACTGAGCTGTTAGAATGAGTGTGTCCACATGGAGGTGTGCACACTGAACTGTTAGAATGAGTGTGTCCCCATGGAGGTGTGCACACTGAACTGTTAGAATGAGTGTGTCCACATGGAGGTGTGCACACTGAACTGTTAGAATGAGTGTGCCCACATGGAGGTGTGCACACTGAACTGTTAGAATGAGTGTGCCCACATGGAGGTGTTCACACTGAACTGTTAGAATGAGTGTGCCCACATGGAGGTGTGCACACTGAACTGTTAGAATGAGTGTGTCCACATGGAGATGTGCACACTGAACTGTTAGAATGAGTGTTTCCTCATGGAGGTGTGCACACTAAACTGTTAGAATGAGTGTGCCCACATTTTAAGTGTGCACACTGAACTGTTAGAATGAGTGTGCCCAAATGGAGGTGTGCACACTGAACTGTTAGAATGAGTTTGCCCACATGGAGATGTGCACACTGAACTGTTAGATAAGTTGTCAACATGGAGGAGGGTACACTGAACTGTTAGAATGAGTATGCCCACATGGAGGTGTGCACACTGAACTGTTAGAATGAGTGTGCCCACATGGAGGTGTGCACACTGAACTGTTAGAATGAGTGTGCCCACATGGAGGTGTGCACACTGAACTGTTAGAATGAGTGTGTACACATGGACGTGTGCACACTAAACTGTTAGAATGAGTGTGCCCACATAGAGTTGTGCACACTGAACTGTTAGAATGAGTGTGTCCACATGGAGGTGTGCACACTGAACTGTTAGAATGAGTGTATCCCTGTAGAGATGTGCACACTGAACTGTTAGAATGAGTGTCCACATGGAGGTGTGCACACTGAACTGTTAGAATGAGTGTGTCCACATGGAGGTGTGCACACTGAACTGTTAGAATGAGTGTGCCCACATGGAGGTGTGCACACTGAAATGTTAGAATATGTCCACATGGAGGTGTGCACACTGTATTGTTAGAATGAATGTGTCCACATGGAGGTGTGCACACTGAACTGTTAGAATGAGTGTATCCCTGTGAAGTTGTGCACACTGAACTGTTAGAATGAGTGTGTCCACATGGAGGTGTGCACAATGAACTGTTAGAATGATTGTGTCCACATGGAGGTGTGCACACTGAACTGTTAGAATGAGTGTGCCCACATGGAGGTGTGCACACTCTTCTGTTAGAATGAGTATTCACACATGGAGGTGTGCACACTTAACTGTTAGAATGAGTGTGTCCACATGGAGGTGTGCAAACGGAACTGTTAGAATGACTGTGTCCACATGGAGGTGTGCACACTCACCTGTTAGAATGAGTGTGCCCACATGGAGGTGTGCACACTGAACTGTTAGAATGAGTGTGCCCACATGGAGGTGTGCACACTGAACTGTTAGAATGAGTGTGTCCACATGGAGGTGTGCACAATGAACTGTTAGTATGAGTGTGCCCACATGGAGGTGTGCACACTGAACTGTTAGAATGAGTGTGTACACATGGACGTGTGCACACTAAACTGTTAGAATGAGTGTGCCCACATAGAGTTGTGCACACTGAACTGTTAGAATGAGTGTGTCCACATGGAGGTGTGCACACTGAACTGTTAGAATGAGTGTATCCCTGTAGAGATGTGCACACTGAACTGTTAGAATGAGTGTCCACATGGAGGTGTGCACACTGAACTGTTAGAATGAGTGTGTCCACATGGAGGTGTGCACACTGAACTGTTAGAATGAGTGTGCCCACATGGAGGTGTGCACACTGAAATGTTAGAATATGTCCACATGGAGGTGTGCACACTGTATTGTTAGAATGAATGTGTCCACATGGAGGTGTGCACACTGAACTGTTAGAATGAGTGTATCCCTGTGAAGTTGTGCACACTGAACTGTTAGAATGAGTGTGTCCACATGGAGGTGTGCACAATGAACTGTTAGAATGATTGTGTCCACATGGAGGTGTGCACACTGAACTGTTAGAATGAGTGTGCCCACATGGAGGTGTGCACACTGTTCTGTTAGAATGAGTATTCACACATGGAGGTGTGCACACTTAACTGTTAGAATGAGTGTGTCCACATGGAGGTGTGCAAACGGAACTGTTAGAATGACTGTGTCCACATGGAGGTGTGCACACTCACCTGTTAGAATGAGTGTGCCCACATGGAGGTGTGCACACTGAACTGTTAGAATGAGTGTGCCCACATGGAGGTGTGCACACTGAACTGTTAGAATGAGTGTGTCCACATGGAGGTGTGCACAATGAACTGTTAGTATGAGTGTGCCCACATGGAGGTGTGCACACTGAACTGTTAGAATGAGTGTGCCCACATGGAGGTGTGCACACTGAACTGTTAGAATGCGTGTGCCCACATGGAGTTGTGCAAACTGAACTGTTAGAATGACTGTGTCCACATGGAAGTGTGCACACTGAACTGTTAGAATGAGTGTGCCCACATGGAGGTGTGCACACTGAACTGTTAGAATGAGTGTGTCCCTGTGGAGGTGTGCACACTGAACTGTTAGAATGAGTGTGTCCACATGGAGGTGTGCACACTGAACTGTTAGAAGGTGTGTGTCCACATGGAGTTGTGCACACTGAACTGTTTGAATGAGTGTGCCCACATGGAAGTGTGCACACTGAACTGTTAGAATGAGTGTGCCCACATGGAGGTGTGCACAATGAACTGTTAGAATGAGTGTGTCCACATGGAGGTGTGCACACTGAACTGTTAGAATGAGTGTGCCCACATGGAGGTGTGCACACTGAACTGTTAGAATGAGTGTGCCCACATGGAAGTGTGCACACTGAACTGTTAGAATGAGTTTGCCCACATGGAGGTGTGCACACTTAACTGTTAGAATGAGTGTGTCCACATTGAGGTGTGCACACTGAACTTTTAGAATGAGTGTGCCCACATGGAGGTGTGCACACTGAACTGTTAGAATATGTCCACATGGAGGTGTGCACACTGAACTGTTAGAATGAGTGTGCCCACATGGAGGTGTGCACACTGAACTGTTAGAATGAGTGTTTCCCCATGGAGGTGTGCACACTGAACTGTTAGAATGAGTGTGCCCACATTTTAAGTGTGCACACTGAACTGTTAGAATGCGTGTGCCCAAATGGAGGTGTGCACACTGAACTGTTAGAATGAGTGTGCCCAAATGGAGGTGTGCACACTGAACTGTTAGAATGAGTTTGCCCACATGGAGATGTGCACACTGAACTGTTAGAATAAGTTGTCCACATGGAGGAGGGTACACTGAACTGTTAGAATGAGTGTTTCCCCATTGAGGTGTGCACACTGAACTGTTAGAATGAGTGTGCCCACATTCTAAGTGTGCACACTGAACTTTAGAATGCGTGTGCCCAAATGGAGGTGTGCTCACTGAACTGTTTGAATGAGTTTGCCCACATGGAGATTTGCACACTGAACTGTTACAATGAGTGTGTCCACATGGAGGTGTGTACACTGAACTGTTAGAATGAGTGTGCCCACATGGAGGTGTGCACACTGAACTGTTAGAATGAGTGTGCCCACATGGAGGTGTGAACACTGAACTGTTAGAATGAGTGTGTCCACATGGAGGTGTGCACACTGAACTGTTAGAATGAGTGTGTCCACATGGAGGTGTGCACACTGAACTGTTAGAATGAGTGTGCCCACATGGAGTTGTGCACACTGAACTGTAAGAATGACTGTGCCCACATGGAGGTGTGCACACTGAACTGTTAGAATGAGTGTGCCCACATGGAGTTGTGCAAAATGAACTGTTAGAATGACTGTGTCCACATGGAGGTGTGCACACTGAACTGTTAGAATGACTGTGCCCACATGGAGGTGTGCACACTGAACTGTTAGAATGAGTGTGTCCCTGTGGAGGTGTGCTCACTGAGCTGTTAGAATGAGTGTGTCCACATGGGGGTGCGGACACTGAACTGTTAGAATGAGTGTGCCCACATGGAAGTGTGCACACTGAACTGTTAGAATGAGTGTGCCCACATGGATGTGTGCACACTGAACTGTTAGAATAAGTGTGTCCACATGGAGGTGTGCACACTGAACTGTTAGAATGAGTGTGCCCACATGGAAGTGTGCACACTGAACTGTTAGAATGAGTTTGCCCACATGGAGGTGTGCACACTGAACTGTTAGAATGTGTGTGTCCACTTGGAGGTGTGCACACTGAACTGTTAGAATGAGTGTGCCCACATAGAGGTGTGCACACTGAGCTGTTAGAATGAGTGTGCCCACATGGAGGTGTGCACACTGAACTGTTAGAATGAGTGTGTCCACATGGAGGTGTGCACACTGAACTGTTAGAATGATTGTGTCCACATGGAGGTGTGCACACTGAACTGTTTGAATGACTGTGTCCAATGGAGGTGTGCACACTGAACTGTTAGAATGACTGTGTCCCTTTGGAGGTGTGCACACTGAACTGTTAGAATGAGTGTGTCCACATGGAGGTGTGCACACTGAAATGTTAGAATGAGTGTGTCCACATGGAGGTGTGCACACTGAACTTTTAGAATGAGTGTGCCCACATGGAAGTGTGCACACTGACCTGTTAGAATATGTCCACATGGAGGTGTGCACACTGTATTGTTAAAATGAGTGTGTCCACATGGAGGTGTGCACACTGAACTGTTAGAATGAGTGTGTCCACATGGAGGTGTGTACACTTAACTGTTAGATTGAGTGTGTCCACATGGAGGTGTGCACACTGAACTGTTAGAATGAGTGTGTCCACATGGAGGTGTGCACAATGAACTGTTAGAATGAGTGTGTCCACATGGAGGTGTGCACACTGAACTGTTAGAATGAGTGTGCCCACATGGAGGTTTGCACACTGAACTGTTAGAATGAGTGTGCCCACATAGAGGTGTGCACACTGAACTGTTAGAATGAGTGTGCCCACATGGAGGTTTGCACACTGAACTGTTAGAATATGTTCACATGGAGGTGTGCACACTGTATTGTTAGAATGAGTGTGTCCACATGGAGGTGTGCACACTGAACTGTTAGAATGACTGTGTCCACATGGAGGTGTGCACACTGAACTGTTAGAATGAGTGTGTCCACATGGAGGTGTGCACACTGAACTGTTAGAATTAGTGTGTCCACATGGAAGTGTGCACACTGAACTGTTAGAATGAGTGTGCCCATATGGAGGTGTGCACACTGAACTGTTAGAATGAGTGTGTCCACATGGCGGTGTGCACACTGAACTGTTAGAATGAGTGTGCCCACATGGAGTTGTGCACACTGAACTGTTAGAATGACTGTGTGCACATGGAGGTGTGCACAATGAACTGTTAGAATGACTGTGCCCACACGGAGGTGTGCACACTGAACTGTTAGAATGAGTGTGTCCCTGTGGAGGTGTGCACACTGAGCTGTTAAAATGAGTGTGTCCACATGGAGGTGTGCACAATGAACTGTTAGAATGAGTGTGTCCCCATGGAGGTGTGCACACTGAACTGTTAGAATGAGTGTGTCCACATGGAGGTGTGCACACTGAACTGTTAGAATGAGTGTGCCCACATGGAGATGTGCACACTGAACTGTTAGAATGAGTGTTTCCTCATGGAGGTGTGCACACTAAACTGTTAGAATGAGTGTGCCCACATTTTAAGTGTGCACACTGAACTGTTAGAATGAGTGTGCCCAAATGGAGGTGTGCACACTGAACTGTTAGAATGAGTTTGCCCACATGGAGATGTGCACACTGAACTGTTAGATAAGTTGTCCACATGGAGGAGGGTACACTGAACTGTTAGAATGAGTATGCCCACATGGAGGTGTGCACACTGAACTGTTAGAATGAGTGTGCCCACATGGAGGTGTGCACACTGAACTGTTAGAATGAGTGTGCCCACATGGAGGTGTGCACACTGAACTGTTAGAATGAGTGTGTCCACATGGACGTGTGCACACTAAACTGTTAGAATGAGTGTGCCCACATAGAGTTGTGCACACTGAACTGTTAGAATGAGTGTGTCCACATGGAGGTGTGCACACTGAACTGTTAGAATGAGTGTATCCCTGTAGAGATGTGCACACTGAACTGTTAGAATGAGTGTCCACATGGAGGTGTGCACACTGAACTGTTAGAATGAGTGTGTCCACATGGAGGTGTGCACACTGAACTGTTAGAATGAGTGTGCCCACATGGAGGTGTGCACACTGAAATGTTAGAATATGTCCACATGGAGGTGTGCACACTGTATTGTTAGAATGAATGTGTCCACATGGAGGTGTGCACACTGAACTGTTAGAATGAGTGTATCCCTGTGAAGTTGTGCACACTGAACTGTTAGAATGAGTGTGTCCACATGGAGGTGTGCACAATGAAATGTTAGAATGATTGTGTCCACATGGAGGTGTGCACACTGAACTGTTAGAATGAGTGTGCCCACATGGAGGTGTGCACACTGTTCTGTTAGAATGAGTATTCACACATGGAGGTGTGCACACTTAACTGTTAGAATGAGTGTGTCCACATGGAGGTGTGCAAACGGAACTGTTAGAATGACTGTGTCCACATGGAGGTGTGCACACTCACCTGTTAGAATGAGTGTGCCCACATGGAGGTGTGCACACTGAACTGTTAGAATGAGTGTGCCCACATGGAGGTGTGCACACTGAACTGTTAGAATGAGTGTGTCCACATGGAGGTGTGCACAATGAACTGTTAGTATGAGTGTGCCCACATGGAGGTGTGCACACTGAACTGTTAGAATGAGTGTGCCCACATGGAGGTGTGCACACTGAACTGTTAGAATGAGTGTGCCCACATGGAGTTGTGCAAACTGAACTGTTAGAATGACTGTGTCCACATGGAAGTGTGCACACTGAACTGTTAGAATGAGTGTGCCCACATGGAGGTGTGCACACTGAACTGTTAGAATGAGTGTGTCCCTGTGGAGGTGTGCACACTGAACTGTTAGAATGAGTGTGTCCACATGGAGGTGTGCACACTGAACTGTTAGAAGGTGTGTGTCCACATGGAGTTGTGCACACTGAACTGTTAGAATGAGTGTGCCCACATGGAAGTGTGCACACTGAACTGTTAGAATGAGTGTGCCCACATGGAGGTGTGCACACTGAACTGTTAGAATGAGTGTGTCCACATGGAGGTGTGCACACTGAACTGTTAGAATGAGTGTGCCCACATGGAGGTGTGCACACTGAACTGTTAGAATGAGTGTGCCCACATGGAAGTGTGCACACTGAACTGTTAGAATGAGTTTGCCCACATGGAGGTGTGCACACTGAACTGTTAGAATGAGTGTGTCCACATGGAGGTGTGCACACTGAACTGTTAGAATGAGTGTGTCCACATTGAGGTGTGCACACTGAACTTTTAGAATGAGTTTGCCCACATGGAGGTGTGCACACTGAACTGTTAGAATATGTCCACATGGAGGTGTGCACACTGAACTGTTAGAATGAGTGTGCCCACATGGAGGTGTGCACACTGAACTGTTAGAATGAGTGTTTCCCCATGGAGGTGTGCACACTGAACTGTTAGAATGAGTGTGCCCACATTTTAAGTGTGCACACTGAACTGTTAGAATGCGTGTGCCCAAATGGAGGTGTGCACACTGAACTGTTAGAATGAGTGTGCCCAAATGGAGGTGTGCACACTGAACTGTTAGAATGAGTTTGCCCACATGGAGATGTGCACACTGAACTGTTAGAATAAGTTGTCCACATGGAGGAGGGTACACTGAACTGTTAGAATGAGTGTTTCCCCATTGAGGTGTGCACACTGAACTGTTAGAATGAGTGTGCCCACATTCTAAGTGTGCACACTGAACTTTAGAATGCGTGTGCCCAAATGGAGGTGTGCTCACTGAACTGTTTGAATGAGTTTGCCCACATGGAGATTTGCACACTGAACTGTTACAATGAGTGTGTCCACATGGAGGTGTGTACACTGAACTGTTAGAATGAGTGTGCCCACATGGAGGTGTGCACACTGAACTGTTAGAATGAGTGCGCCCACATGGAGGTGTGAACACTGAACTGTTAGAATGAGTGTGTCCACATGGAGGTGTGCACACTGAACTGTTAGAATGAGTGTGTCCACATGGAGGTGTGCACACTGAACTGTTAGAATGAGTGTGCCCACATGGAGTTGTGCACACTGAACTGTAAGAATGACTGTGCCCACATGGAGGTGTGCACACTGAACTGTTAGAATGAGTGTGCCCACATGGAGTTGTGCAAAATGAACTGTTAGAATGACTGTGTCCACATGGAGGTGTGCACACTGAACTGTTAGAATGACTGTGCCCACATGGAGGTGTGCACACTGAACTGTTAGAATGAGTGTGTCCCTGTGGAGGTGTGCTCACTGAGCTGTTAGAATGAGTGTGTCCACATGGGGGTGCGGACACTGAACTGTTAGAATGAGTGTGCCCACATGGAAGTGTGCACACTGAACTGTTAGAATGAGTGTGCCCACATGGATGTGTGCACACTGAACTGTTAGAATAAGTGTGTCCACATGGAGGTGTGCACACTGAACTGTTAGAATGAGTGTGCCCACATGGAAGTGTGCACACTGAACTGTTAGAATGAGTTTGCCCACATGGAGGTGTGCACACTGAACTGTTAGAATGTGTGTGTCCACTTGGAGGTGTGCACACTGAACTGTTAGAATGAGTGTGCCCACATAGAGGTGTGCACACTGAGCTGTTAGAATGAGTGTGCCCACATGGAGGTGTGCACACTGAACTGTTAGAATGAGTGTGTCCACATGGAGGTGTGCACACTGAACTGTTAGAATGAGTGTGTCCACATGGAGGTGTGCACACTGAACTGTTTGAATGACTGTGTCCAATGGAGGTGTGCACACTGAACTGTTAGAATGACTGTGTCCCTTTGGAGGTGTGCACACTGAACTGTTAGAATGAGTGTGTCCACATGGAGGTGTGCACACTGAAATGTTAGAATGAGTGTGTCCACATGGAGGTGTGCACACTGAACTTTTAGAATGAGTGTGCCCACATGGAAGTGTGCACACTGACCTGTTAGAATATGTCCACATGGAGGTGTGCACACTGTATTGTTAAAATGAGTGTGTCCACATGGAGGTGTGCACACTGAACTGTTAGAATGAGTGTGTCCACATGGAGGTGTGTACACTTAACTGTTAGATTGAGTGTGTCCACATGGAGGTGTGCACACTGAACTGTGAGAATGAGTGTGTCCACATGGAGGTGTGCACAATGAACTGTTAGAATGAGTGTGTCCACATGGAGGTGTGCACACTGAACTGTTAGAATGAGTGTGCCCACATGGAGGTTTGCACACTGAACTGTTAGAATGAGTGTGTCCACATGGAGGTGTGCACACTGAACTGTTAGAATGAGTGTGCCCACATGGCGGTTTGCACACTGAACTGTTAGAATATGTTCACATGGAGGTGTGCACACTGTATTGTTAGAATGAGTGTGTCCACATGGAGGTGTGCACACTGAACTGTTAGAATGACTGTGTCCACATGGAGGTGTGCACACTGAACTGTTAGAATGAGTGTGTCCACATGGAGGTGTGCACACTGAACTGTTAGAATTAGTGTGTCCACATGGAAGTGTGCACACTGAACTGTTAGAATGAGTGTGCCCATATGGAGGTGTGCACACTGAACTGTTAGAATGAGTGTGTCCACATGGCGGTGTGCACACTGAACTGTTAGAATGAGTGTGCCCACATGGAGTTGTGCACACTGAACTGTTAGAATGACTGTGTGCACATGGAGGTGTGCACAATGAACTGTTAGAATGACTTTGCCCACACGGAGGTGTGCACACTGAACTGTTAGAATGAGTGTGTCCCTGTGGAGGTGTGCACACTGAGCTGTTAAAATGAGTGTGTCCACATGGAGGTGTGCACACTGAACTGTTAGAATGAGTGTGTCCCCATGGAGGTGTGCACACTGAACTGTTAGAATGAGTGTGTCCACATGGAGGTGTGCACACTGAACTGTTAGAATGAGTGTGCCCACATGGAGGTGTGCACACTGAACTGTTAGAATGAGTGTGCCCACATGGAGGTGTTCACACTGAACTGTTAGAATGAGTGTGCCCACATGGAGGTGTGCACACTGAACTGTTAGAATGAGTGTGTCCACATGGAGATGTGCACACTGAACTGTTAGAATGAGTGTTTACTCATGGAGGTGTGCACACTAAACTGTTAGAATGAGTGTGCCCACATTTTAAGTGTGCACACTGAACTGTTAGAATGAGTGTGCCCAAATGGAGGTGTGCACACTGAACTGTTAGAATGAATTTGCCCACATGGAGATGTGCACACTGAACTGTTAGATAAGTTGTCCACATGGAGGAGGGTACACTGAACTGTTAGAATGAGTATGCCCACATGGAGGTGTGCACACTGAACTGTTAGAATGAGTGTGCCCACATGGAGGTGTGCACACTGAACTGTTAGAATGAGTGTGCCCACATGGAGGTGTGCACACTGAACTGTTAGAATGAGTGTGTCCACATGGACGTGTGCACACTAAACTGTTAGAATGAGTGTGCCCACATAGAGTTGTGCACACTGAACTGTTAGAATGAGTGTGTCCACATGGAGGTGTGCACACTGAACTGTTAGAATGAGTGTATCCCTGTAGAGATGTGCACACTGAACTGTTAGAATGAGTGTCCACATGGAGGTGTGCACACTGAACTGTTAGAATGAGTGTGTCCACATGGAGGTGTGCACACTGAACTGTTAGAATGAGTGTACCCACATGGAAGTGTGCACACTGAACTGTTAGAATATGTCCACATGGAGGTGTGCACACTGTATTGTTAGAATGAGTGTGTCCACATGGAGGTGTGCACACTGAACTGTTAGAATGAGTGTATCCCTGTGAAGTTGTGCACACTGAACTGTTAGAATGAGTGTGTCCACATGGAGTTGTGCACACTGAACTGTTAGAATGACTGTGTGCACATGGAGGTGTGCACAATGAACTGTTAGAATGACTGTGCCCACACGGAGGTGTGCACACTGAACTGTTAGAATGAGTGTGTCCCTGTGGAGGTGTGCACACTGAGCTGTTAGAATGAGTGTGTCCACATGGAGGTGTGCACACTGAACTGTTAGAATGAGTGTGTCCCCATGGAGGTGTGCACACTGAACTGTTAGAATGAGTGTGTCCACATGGAGGTGTGCACACTGAACTGTTAGAATGAGTGTGCCCACATGGAGGTGTGCACACTGAACTGTTAGAATGAGTGTGCCCACATGGAGGTGTTCACACTGAACTGTTAGAATGAGTGTGCCCACATGGAGGTGTGCACACTGTACTGTTAGAATGAGTGTGTCCACATGGAGATGTGCACACTGAACTGTTAGAATGAGTGTTTCCTCATGGAGGTGTGCACACTAAACTGTTAGAATGAGTGTGCCCACATTTTAAGTGTGCACACTGAACTGTTAGAATGAGTGTGCCCAAATGGAGGTGTGCACACTGAACTGTTAGAATGAGTTTGCCCACATGGAGATGTGCACACTGAACTGTTAGATAAGTTGTCCACATGGAGGAGGGTACACTGAACTGTTAGAATGAGTATGCCCACATGGAGGTGTGCACACTGAACGGTTAGAATGAGTGTGCCCACATGGAGGTGTGCACACTGAACTGTTAGAATGAGTGTGCCCACATGGAGGTGTGCACACTGAACTGTTAGAATGAGTGTGTCCACATGGACGTGTGCACACTAAACTGTTAGAATGAGTGTGCCCACATAGAGTTGTGCACACTGAACTGTTAGAATGAGTGTGTCCACATGGAGGTGTGCACACTGAACTGTTAGAATGAGTGTATCCCTGTAGAGATGTGCATACTGAACTGTTAGAATGAGTGTCCACATGGAGGTGTGCACACTGAACTGTTAGAATGAGTGTGTCCACATGGAGGTGTGCACACTGAACTGTTAGAATGAGTGTGCCCACATGGAGGTGTGCACACTGAACTGTTAGAATATGTCCACATGGAGGTGTGCACACTGTATTGTTAGAATGAGTGTGTCCACATGGAGGTGTGCACACTGAACTGTTAGAATGAGTGTATCCCTGTGAAGTTGTGCACACTGAACTGTTAGAATGAGTGTGTCCACATGGAGGTGTGCACACTGAACTGTTAGAATGAGTGTGCCCACATGGATGTGTGCACACTGAACTGTTAGAATGAGTGTGCCCACATGGAGGTGTTCACACTGAACTGTTAGAATGAGTGTGCCCACATGGAGGTGTGCACACTGAACTGTTAGAATGAGTGTGTCCACATGGAGATGTGCACACTGAACTGTTAGAATGAGTGTTTCCTCATGGAGGTGTGCACACTAAACTGTTAGAATGAGTGTGCCCACATTTTAAGTGTGCACACTGAACTGTTAGAATGAGTGTGCCCAAATGGAGGTGTGCACACTGAACTGTTAGAATGAGTTTGCCCACATGGAGATGTGCACACTGAACTGTTAGATAAGTTGTCCACATGGAGGAGGGTACACTGAACTGTTAGAATGAGTATGCCCACATGGAGGTGTGCACACTGAACTGTTAGAATGAGTGTGCCCACATGGAGGTGTGCACACTGAACTGTTAGAATGAGTGTTCCCACATGGAGGTGTGCACACTGAACTGTTAGAATGAGTGTGTCCACATGGACGTGTGCACACTAAACTGTTAGAATGAGTGTGCCCACATAGAGTTGTGCACACTGAACTGTTAGAATGAGTGTGTCCACATGGAGGTGTGCACACTGAACTGTTAGAATGAGTGTATCCCTGTAGAGATGTGCACACTGAACTGTTAGAATGAGTGTCCACATGGAGGTGTGCACACTGAACTGTTAGAATGAGTGTGTCCAAATGGAGGTGTGCACACTGAACTGTTAGAATGAGTGTGCCCACATGGAGGTGTGCACACTGAACTGTTAGAATATGTCCACATGGAGGTGTGCACACTGTATTGTTAGAATGAGTGTGTCCACATGGAGGTGTGCACACTGAACTGTTAGAATGAGTGTATCCCTGTGAAGTTGTGCACACTGAACTGTTAGAATGAGTGTGTCCACATGGAGGTGTGCACAATGAACTGTTAGATTGATTGTGTCCACATGGAGGTGTGCACACTGAACTGTTAGAATGAGTGTGCCCACATGGAGGTGTGCACACTGTTCTGTTAGAATGAGTATTCACACATGGAGGTGTGCACACTTAACTGTTAGAATGAGTGTGTCCACATGGAGGTGTGCAAACGGAACTGTTAGAATGACTGTGTCCACATGGAGGTGTGCACACTCACCTGTTAGAATGAGTGTGCCCACATGGAGGTGTGCACACTGAACTGTTAGAATGAGTGTGCCCACATGGAGGTGTGCACACTGAACTGTTAGAATGAGTGTGTCCACATGGAGGTGTGCACAATGAACTGTTAGTATGAGTGTGCCCACATGGAGGTGTGCACACTGAACTGTTAGAATGAGTGTGCCCACATGGAGGTGTGCACACTGAACTGTTAGAAAGAGTGTGCCCACATGGAGTTGTGCAAACTGAACTGTTAGAATGACTGTGTCCACATGGAAGTGTGCACACTGAACTGTTAGAATGAGTGTGCCCACATGGAGGTGTGCACACTGAACTGTTAGAATGAGTGTGTCCCTCTGGAGGTGTGCACACTGAACTGTTAGAATGAGTGTGTCCACATGGAGGTGTGCACACTGAACTGTTAGAAGGTGTGTGTCCACATGGAGTTGTGCACACTGAACTGTTAGAATGAGTGTGCCCACATGGAAGTGTGCACACTGAACTGTTAGAATGAGTGTGCCCACATGGAGGTGTGCACACTGAACTGTTAGAATGAGTGTGTCCACATGGAGGTGTGCACACTGAACTGTTAGAATGAGTGTGCCCACATGGAGGTGTGCACACTGAACTGTTAGAATGAGTGTGCCCACATGGAAGTGTGCACACTGAACTGTTAGAATGAGTTTGCCCACATGGAGGTGTGCACACTGAACTGTTAGAATGAGTGTGTCCACATGGAGGTGTGCACACTGAACTGTTAGAATGAGTGTGTCCACATTGAGGTGTGCACACTGAACTTTTAGAATGAGTGTGCCCACATGGAGGTGTGCACACTGAACTGTTAGAATATGTCCACATGGAGGTGTGCACACTGAACTGTTAGAATGAGTGTGCCCACATGGAGGTGTGCACACTGAACTGTTAGAATGAGTGTTTCCCCATGGAGGTGTGCACACTGAACTGTTAGAATGAGTGTGCCCACATTTTAAGTGTGCACACTGAACTGTTAGAATGCGTGTGCCCAAATGGAGGTGTGCACACTGAACTGTTAGAATGAGTGTGCCCAAATGGAGGTGTGCACACTGAACTGTTAGAATGAGTTTGCCCACATGGAGATGTGCACACTGAACTGTTAGAATAAGTTGTCCACATGGAGGAGGGTACACTGAACTGTTAGAATGAGTGTTTCCCCATTGAGGTGTGCACACTGAACTGTTAGAATGAGTGTGCCCACATTCTAAGTGTGCACACTGAACTTTAGAATGCGTGTGCCCAAATGGAGGTGTGCTCACTGAACTGTTTGAATGAGTTTGCCCACATGGAGATTTGCACACTGAACTGTTACAATGAGTGTGTCCACATGGAGGTGTGTACACTGAACTGTTAGAATGAGTGTGCCCACATGGAGGTGTGCACACTGAACTGTTAGAATGAGTGTGCCCACATGGAGGTGTGAACACTGAACTGTTAGAATGAGTGTGTCCACATGGAGGTGTGCACACTGAACTGTTAGAATGAGTGTGTCCACATGGAGATGTGCACACTGAACTGTTAGAATGAGTGTGCCCACATGGAGTTGTGCACACTGAACTGTAAGAATGACTGTGCCCACATGGAGGTGTGCACACTGAACTGTTAGAATGAGTGTGCCCACATGGAGTTGTGCAAAATGAACTGTTAGAATGACTGTGTCCACATGGAGGTGTGCACACTGAACTGTTAGAATGAGTTTGCCCACATGGAGATGTGCACACTGAACTGTTAGATAAGTTGTCCACATGGAGGAGGGTACACTGAACTGTTAGAATGAGTATGCCCACATGGAGGTGTGCACACTGAACTGTTAGAATGAGTGTGCCCACATGGAGGTGTGCACACTGAACTGTTAGAATGAGTGTTCCCACATGGAGGTGTGCACACTGAACTGTTAGAATGAGTGTGTCCACATGGACGTGTGCACACTAAACTGTTAGAATGAGTGTGCCCACATAGAGTTGTGCACACTGAACTGTTAGAATGAGTGTGTCCACATGGAGGTGTGCACACTGAACTGTTAGAATGAGTGTATCCCTGTAGAGATGTGCACACTGAACTGTTAGAATGAGTGTCCACATGGAGGTGTGCACACTGAACTGTTAGAATGAGTGTGTCCAAATGGAGGTGTGCACACTGAACTGTTAGAATGAGTGTGCCCACATGGAGGTGTGCACACTGAACTGTTAGAATATGTCCACATGGAGGTGTGCACACTGTATTGTTAGAATGAGTGTGTCCACATGGAGGTGTGCACACTGAACTGTTAGAATGAGTGTATCCCTGTGAAGTTGTGCACACTGAACTGTTAGAATGAGTGTGTCCACATGGAGGTGTGCACAATGAACTGTTAGAATGATTGTGTCCACATGGAGGTGTGCACACTGAACTGTTAGAATGAGTGTGCCCACATGGAGGTGTGCACACTGTTCTGTTAGAATGAGTATTCACACATGGAGGTGTGCACACTTAACTGTTAGAATGAGTGTGTCCACATGGAGGTGTGCAAACGGAACTGTTAGAATGACTGTGTCCACATGGAGGTGTGCACACTCACCTGTTAGAATGAGTGTGCCCACATGGAGGTGTGCACACTGAACTGTTAGAATGAGTGTGCCCACATGGAGGTGTGCACACTGAACTGTTAGAATGAGTGTGTCCACATGGAGGTGTGCACAATGAACTGTTAGTATGAGTGTGCCCACATGGAGGTGTGCACACTGAACTGTTAGAATGAGTGTGCCCACATGGAGGTGTGCACACTGAACTGTTAGAATGAGTGTGCCCACATGGAGTTGTGCAAACTGAACTGTTAGAATGACTGTGTCCACATGGAAGTGTGCACACTGAACTGTTAGAATGAGTGTGCCCACATGGAGGTGTGCACACTGAACTGTTAGAATGAGTGTGTCCCTGTGGAGGTGTGCACACTGAACTGTTAGAATGAGTGTGTCCACATGGAGGTGTGCACACTGAACTGTTAGAAGGTGTGTGTCCACATGGAGTTGTGCACACTGAACTGTTAGAATGAGTGTGCCCACATGGAAGTGTGCACACTGAACTGTTAGAATGAGTGTGCCCACATGGAGGTGTGCACACTGAACTGTTAGAATGAGTGTGTCCACATGGAGGTGTGCACACTGAACTGTTAGAATGAGTGTGCCCACATGGAGGTGTGCACACTGAACTGTTAGAATGAGTGTGCCCACATGGAAGTGTGCACACTGAACTGTTAGAATGAGTTTGCCCACATGGAGGTGTGCACACTGAACTGTTAGAATGAGTGTGTCCACATGGAGGTGTGCACACTGAACTGTTAGAATGAGTGTGTCCACATTGAGGTGTGCACACTGAACTGTTAGAATGAGTGTGTCCACATTGAGGTGTGCACACTGAACTTTTAGAATGAGTGTGCCCACATGGAGGTGTGCACACTGAACTGTTAGAATATGTCCACATGGAGGTGTGCACACTGAACTGTTAGAATGAGTGTGCCCACATGGAGGTGTGCACACTGAACTGTTAGAATGAGTGTTTCCCCATGGAGGTGTGCACACTGAACTGTTAGAATGAGTGTGCCCACATTTTAAGTGTGCACAATGAACTGTTAGAATGCGTGTGCCCAAATGGAGGTGTGCACACTGAACTGTTAGAATGAGTGTGCCCAAATGGAGGTGTGCACACTGAACTGTTAGAATGAGTTTGCCCACATGGAGATGTGCACACTGAACTGTTAGAATAAGTTGTCCACATGGAGGAGGGTACACTGAACTGTTAGAATGAGTGTTTCCCCATTGAGGTGTGCACACTGAACTGTTAGAATGAGTGTGCCCACATTCTAAGTGTGCACACTGAACTTTAGAATGCGTGTGCCCAAATGGAGGTGTGCTCACTGAACTGTTTGAATGAGTTTGCCCACATGGAGATTTGCACACTGAACTGTTACAATGAGTGTGTCCACATGGAGGTGTGTACACTGAACTGTTAGAATGAGTGTGCCCACATGGAGGTGTGCACACTGAACTGTTAGAATGAGTGTGCCCACATGGAGGTGTGAACACTGAACTGTTAGAATGAGTGTGTCCACATGGAGGTGTGCACACTGAACTGTTAGAATGAGTGTGTCCACATGGAGGTGTGCACACTGAACTGTTAGAATGAGTGTGCCCACATGGAGTTGTGCACACTGAACTGTAAGAATGACTGTGCCCACATGGAGGTGTGCACACTGAACTGTTAGAATGAGTGTGCCCACATGGAGTTGTGCAAAATGAACTGTTAGAATGACTGTGTCCACATGGAGGTGTGCACACTGAACTGTTAGAATGACTGTGCCCACATGGAGGTGTGCACACTGAACTGTTAGAATGAGTGTGTCCCTGTGGAGGTGTGCTCACTGAGCTGTTAGAATGAGTGTGTCCACATGGGGGTGCGGACACTGAACTGTTAGAATGAGTGTGCCCACATGGAAGTGTGCACACTGAACTGTTAGAATGAGTGTGCCCACATGGATGTGTGCACACTGAACTGTTAGAATAAGTGTGTCCACATGGAGGTGTGCACACTGAACTGTTAGAATGAGTGTGCCCACATGGAAGTGTGCACACTGAACTGTTAGAATGAGTTTGCCCACATGGAGGTGTGCACACTGAACTGTTAGAATGTGTGTGTCCACTTGGAGGTGTGCACACTGAACTGTTAGAATGACTGTGCCCACATAGAGGTGTGCACACTGAGCTGTTAGAATGAGTGTGCCCACATGGAGGTGTGCACACTGAACTGTTAGAATGAGTGTGTCCACATGGAGGTGTGCACACTGAACTGTTAGAATGAGTGTGTCCACATGGAGGTGTGCACACTGAACTGTTTGAATGACTGTGTCCAATGGAGGTGTGCACACTGAACTGTTAGAATGACTGTGTCCCTTTGGAGGTGTGCACACTGAACTGTTAGAATGAGTGTGTCCACATGGAGGTGTGCACACTGAAATGTTAGAATGAGTGTGTCCACATGGAGGTGTGCACACTGAACTTTTAGAATGAGTGTGCCCACATGGAAGTGTGCACACTGACCTGTTAGAATATGTCCACATGGAGGTGTGCACACTGTATTGTTAAAATGAGTGTGTCCACATGGAGGTGTGCACACTGAACTGTTAGAATGAGTGTGTCCACATGGAGGTGTGTACACTTAACTGTTAGATTGAGTGTGTCCACATGGAGGTGTGCACACTGAACTGTTAGAATGAGTGTGTCCACATGGAGGTG
Source organism: Peromyscus eremicus (assembly GCF_949786415.1). NCBI lineage: Eukaryota > Metazoa > Chordata > Mammalia > Rodentia > Cricetidae > Peromyscus > Peromyscus eremicus. Next base: position 20,643 of record NW_026734593.1, on the reverse strand, counting down.
TGCACACTGAACTGTTAGAATGAGTGTGTCCACATGGAGGTGTGCACACTGAACTGTTAGAATGAGTGTGCCCACATGGAGGTTTGCACACTGAACTGTTAGAATGAGTGTGTCCACATGGAGGTGTGCACACTGAACTGTTAGAATGAGTGTGCCCACATGGAGGTTTGCACACTGAACTGTTAGAATATGTTCACATGGAGGTGTGCACACTGTATTGTTAGAATGAGTGTGTCCACATGGAGGTGTGCACACTGAACTGTTAGAATGACTGTGTCCACATGGAGGTGTGCACACTGAACTGTTAGAATGAGTGTGTCCACATGGAGGTGTGCACACTGAACTGTTAGAATTAGTGTGTCCACATGGAAGTGTGCACACTGAACTGTTAGAATGAGTGTGCCCATATGGAGGTGTGCACACTGAACTGTTAGAATGAGTGTGTCCACATGGCGGTGTGCACACTGAACTGTTAGAATGAGTGTGCCCACATGGAGTTGTGCACACTGAACTGTTAGAATGACTGTGTGCACATGGAGGTGTGCACAATGAACTGTTAGAATGACTGTGCCCACACGGAGGTGTGCACACTGAACTGTTAGAATGAGTGTGTCCCTGTGGAGGTGTGCACACTGAGCTGTTAGAATGAGTGTGTCCACATGGAGGTGTGCACACTGAACTGTTAGAATGAGTGTGTCCCCATGGAGGTGTGCACACTGAACTGTTAGAATGAGTGTGTCCACATGGAGGTGTGCACACTGAACTGTTAGAATGAGTGTGCCCACATGGAGGTGTGCACACTGAACTGTTAGAATGAGTGTGCCCACATGGAGGTGTTCACACTGAACTGTTAGAATGAGTGTGCCCACATGGAGGTGTGCACACTGAACTGTTAGAATGAGTGTGTCCACATGGAGATGTGCACACTGAACTGTTAGAATGAGTGTTTCCTCATGGAGGTGTGCACACTAAACTGTTAGAATGAGTGTGCCCACATTTTAAGTGTGCACACTGAACTGTTAGAATGAGTGTGCCCAAATGGAGGTGTGCACACTGAACTGTTAGAATGAGTTTGCCCACATGGAGATGTGCACACTGAACTGTTAGATAAGTTGTCCACATGGAGGAGGGTACACTGAACTGTTAGAATGAGTATGCCCACATGGAGGTGTGCACACTGAACTGTTAGAATGAGTGTGCCCACATGGAGATGTGCACACTGAACTGTTAGAATGAGTGTGCCCACATGGAGGTGTGCACACTGAACTGTTAGAATGAGTGTGTCCACATGGACGTGTGCACACTAAACTGTTAGAATGAGTGTGCCCACATAGAGTTGTGCACACTGAACTGTTAGAATGAGTGTGTCCACATGGAGGTGTGCACACTGAACTGTTAGAATGAGTGTATCCCTGTAGAGATGTGCACACTGAACTGTTAGAATGAGTGTCCACATGGAGGTGTGCACACTGAACTGTTAGAATGAGTGTGTCCACATGGAGGTGTGCACACTGAACTGTTAGAATGAGTGTACCCACATGGAAGTGTGCACACTGAACTGTTAGAATATGTCCACATGGAGGTGTGCACACTGTATTGTTAGAATGAGTGTGTCCACATGGAGGTGTGCACACTGAACTGTTAGAATGAGTGTATCCCTGTGAAGTTGTGCACACTGAACTGTTAGAATGAGTGTGTCCACATGGAGTTGTGCACACTGAACTGTTAGAATGACTGTGTGCACATGGAGGTGTGCACAATGAACTGTTAGAATGACTGTGCCCACACGGAGGTGTGCACACTGAACTGTTAGAATGAGTGTGTCCCTGTGGAGGTGTGCACACTGAGCTGTTAGAATGAGTGTGTCCACATGGAGGTGTGCACACTGAACTGTTAGAATGAGTGTGTCCCCATGGAGGTGTGCACACTGAACTGTTAGAATGAGTGTGTCCACATGGAGGTGTGCACACTGAACTGTTAGAATGAGTGTGCCCACATGGAGGTGTGCACACTGAACTGTTAGAATGAGTGTGCCCACATGGAGGTGTTCACACTGAACTGTTAGAATGAGTGTGCCCACATGGAGGTGTGCACACTGTACTGTTAGAATGAGTGTGTCCACATGGAGATGTGCACACTGAACTGTTAGAATGAGTGTTTCCTCATGGAGGTGTGCACACTAAACTGTTAGAATGAGTGTGCCCACATTTTAAGTGTGCACACTGAACTGTTAGAATGAGTGTGCCCAAATGGAGGTGTGCACACTGAACTGTTAGAATGAGTTTGCCCACATGGAGATGTGCACACTGAACTGTTAGATAAGTTGTCCACATGGAGGAGGGTACACTGAACTGTTAGAATGAGTATGCCCACATGGAGGTGTGCACACTGAACGGTTAGAATGAGTGTGTCCACATGGAGGTGTGCACACTGAACTGTTAGAATGAGTGTGCCCACATGGAGGTGTGCACACTGAACTGTTAGAATGAGTGTGTCCACATGGACGTGTGCACACTAAACTGTTAGAATGAGTGTGCCCACATAGAGTTGTGCACACTGAACTGTTAGAATGAGTGTGTCCACATGGAGGTGTGCACACTGAACTGTTAGAATGAGTGTATCCCTGTAGAGATGTGCATACTGAACTGTTAGAATGAGTGTCCACATGGAGGTGTGCACACTGAACTGTTAGAATGAGTGTGTCCACATGGAGGTGTGCACACTGAACTGTTAGAATGAGTGTGCCCACATGGAGGTGTGCACACTGAACTGTTAGAATATGTCCACATGGAGGTGTGCACACTGTATTGTTAGAATGAGTGTGTCCACATGGAGGTGTGCACACTGAACTGTTAGAATGAGTGTATCCCTGTGAAGTTGTGCACACTGAACTGTTAGAATGAGTGTGTCCACATGGAGGTGTGCACACTGAACTGTTAGAATGAGTGTGCCCACATGGAGGTGTGCACACTGAACTGTTAGAATGAGGGTGCCCACATGGAGGTGTTCACACTGAACTGTTAGAATGAGTGTGCCCACATGGAGGTGTGCACACTGAACTGTTAGAATGAGTGTGTCCACATGGAGATGTGCACACTGAACTGTTAGAATGAGTGTTTCCTCACGGAGGTGTGCACACTAAACTGTTAGAATGAGTGTGCCCACATTTTAAGTGTGCACACTGAACTGTTAGAATGAGTGTGCCCAAATGGAGGTGTGCACACTGAACTGTTAGAATGAGTTTGCCCACATGGAGATGTGAACACTGAACTGTTAGATAAGTTGTCCACATGGAGGAGGGTACACTGAACTGTTAGAATGAGTATGCCCACATGGAGGTGTGCACACTGAACTGTTAGAATGAGTGTGCCCACATGGAGGTGTGCACACTGAACTGTTAGAATGAGTGTTCCCACATGGAGGTGTGCACACTGAACTGTTAGAATGAGTGTGTCCACATGGACGTGTGCACACTAAACTGTTAGAATGAGTGTGCCCACATAGAGTTGTGCACACTGAACTGTTAGAATGAGTGTGTCCACATGGAGGTGTGCACACTGAACTGTTAGAATGAGTGTATCCCTGTAGAGATGTGCACACTGAACTGTTAGAATGAGTGTCCACATGGAGGTGTGCACACTGAACTGTTAGAATGAGTGTGTCCAAATGGAGGTGTGCACACTGAACTGTTAGAATGAGTGTGCCCACATGGAGGTGTGCACACTGAACTGTTAGAATATGTCCACATGGAGGTGTGCACACTGTATTGTTAGAATGAGTGTGTCCACATGGAGGTGTGCACACTGAACTGTTAGAATGAGTGTATCCCTGTGAAGTTGTGCACACTGAACTGTTAGAATGAGTGTGTCCACATGGAGGTGTGCACAATGAACTGTTAGAATGATTGTGTCCACATGGAGGTGTGCACACTGAACTGTTAGAATGAGTGTGCCCACATGGAGGTGTGCACACTGTTCTGTTAGAATGAGTATTCACACATGGAGGTGTGCACACTTAACTGTTAGAATGAGTGTGTCCACATGGAGGTGTGCAAACGGAACTGTTAGAATGACTGTGTCCACATGGAGGTGTGCACACTCACCTGTTAGAATGAGTGTGCCCACATGGAGGTGTGCACACTGAACTGTTAGAATGAGTGTGCCCACATGGAGGTGTGCACACTGAACTGTTAGAATGAGTGTATCCCTGTAGAGATGTGCATACTGAACTGTTAGAATGAGTGTCCACATGGAGGTGTGCACACTGAACTGTTAGAATGAGTGTGTCCACATGGAGGTGTGCACACTGAACTGTTAGAATGAGTGTGCCCACATGGAGGTGTGCACACTGAACTGTTAGAATATGTCCACATGGAGGTGTGCACACTGTATTGTTAGAATGAGTGTGTCCACATGGAGGTGTGCACACTGAACTGTTAGAATGAGTGTATCCCTGTGAAGTTGTGCACACTGAACTGTTAGAATGAGTGTGTCCACATGGAGGTGTGCACACTGAACTGTTAGAATGAGTGTGCCCACATGGAGGTGTGCACACTGAACTGTTAGAATGAGTGTGCCCACATGGAGGTGTTCACACTGAACTGTTAGAATGAGTGTGCCCACATGGAGGTGTGCACACTGAACTGTTAGAATGAGTGTGTCCACATGGAGATGTGCACACTGAACTGTTAGAATGAGTGTTTCCTCATGGAGGTGTGCACACTAAACTGTTAGAATGAGTGTGCCCACATTTTAAGTGTGCACACTGAACTGTTAGAATGAGTGTGCCCAAATGGAGGTGTGCACACTGAACTGTTAGAATGAGTTTGCCCACATGGAGATGTGCACACTGAACTGTTAGATAAGTTGTCCACATGGAGGAGGGTACACTGAACTGTTAGAATGAGTATGCCCACATGGAGGTGTGCACACTGAACTGTTAGAATGAGTGTGCCCACATGGAGGTGTGCACACTGAACTGTTAGAATGAGTGTGCCCACATGGAGGTGTGCACACTGAACTGTTAGAATGAGTGTGTCCACATGGACGTGTGCACACTAAACTGTTAGAATGAGTGTGCCCACATAGAGTTGTGCACACTGAACTGTTAGAATGAGTGTGTCCACATGGAGGTGTGCACACTGAACTGTTAGAATGAGTGTATCCCTGTAGAGATGTGCACACTGAACTGTTAGAATGAGTGTCCACATGGAGGTGTGCACACTGAACTGTTAGAATGAGTGTGTCCAAATGGAGGTGTGCACACTGAACTGTTAGAATGAGTGTGCCCACATGGAGGTGTGCACACTGAACTGTTAGAATATGTCCACATGGAGGTGTGCACACTGTATTGTTAGAATGAGTGTGTCCACATGGAGGTGTGCACACTGAACTGTTAGAATGAGTGTATCCCTGTGAAGTTGTGCACACTGAACTGTTAGAATGAGTGTGTCCACATGGAGGTGTGCACAATGAACTGTTAGAATGATTGTGTCCACATGGAGGTGTGCACACTGAACTGTTAGAATGAGTGTGCCCACATGGAGGTGTGCACACTGTTCTGTTAGAATGAGTATTCACACATGGAGGTGTGCACACTTAACTGTTAGAATGAGTGTGTCCACATGGAGGTGTGCAAACGGAACTGTTAGAATGACTGTGTCCACATGGAGGTGTGCACACTCACCTGTTAGAATGAGTGTGCCCACATGGAGGTGTGCACACTGAACTGTTAGAATGAGTGTGCCCACATGGAGGTGTGCACACTGAACTGTTAGAATGAGTGTGTCCACATGGAGGTGTGCACACTGAACTGTTAGTATGAGTGTGCCCACATGGAGGTGTGCACACTGAAATGTTAGAATGAGTGTGCCCACATGGAGGTGTGCACACTGAACTGTTAGAATGAGTGTGCCCACATGGAGTTGTGCAAACTGAACTGTTAGAATGACTGTGTCCACATGGAAGTGTGCACACTGAACTGTTAGAATGAGTGTGCCCACATGGAGGTGTGCACACTGAACTGTTAGAATGAGTGTGTCCCTGTGGAGGTGTGCACACTGAACTGTTAGAATGAGTGTGTCCACATGGAGGTGTGCACACTGAACTGTTAGAAGGTGTGTGTCCACATTGAGGTGTGCACACTGAACTTTTAGAATGAGTGTGCCCACATGGAGGTGTGCACACTGAACTGTTAGAATATGTCCACATGGAGGTGTGCACACTGAACTGTTAGAATGAGTGTGCCCACATGGAGGTGTGCACACTGAACTGTTAGAATGAGTGTTTCCCCATGGAGGTGTGCACACTGAACTGTTAGAATGAGTGTGCCCACATTTTAAGTGTGCACACTGAACTGTTAGAATGCGTGTGCCCAAATGGAGGTGTGCACACTGAACTGTTAGAATGAGTGTGCCCAAATGGAGGTGTGCACACTGAACTGTTAGAATGAGTTTGCCTACATGGAGATGTGCACACTGAACTGTTAGAATAAGTTGTCCACATGGAGGAGGGTACACTGAACTGTTAGAATGAGTATGCCCACATGGAGGTGTGCACACTGAACTGTTAGAATGATGTGTCCACATGGAGGTGTGCACACTGAACTGTTAGAATGAGTGTGCCCACATGGAGTTGTGCACACTGAACTGTTAGAATGAGTGTGTCCACATGGAGGTGTGCACACTGAACTGTTAGAATGAGTGTATCCCTGTAGAGATGTGCACACTGAACTGTTAGAATGAGTGTCCACATGGAGGTGTGCACACTGAACTGTTAGAATGAGTGTGTCCACATGGAGGTGTGCACACTGAACTGTTAGAATGAGTGTGCCCACATGGAGGTGTGCACACTGAACTGTTAGAATATGTCCACATGGAGGTGTGCACACTGTATTGTTAGAATGAGTGTGTCCACATGGAGGTGTGCACACTGAACTGTTAGAATGAGTGTATCCCTGTGAAGTTGTGCACACTGAACTGTTAGAATGAGTTTGTCAACATGGAGGTGTGCACAATGAACTGTTAGAATGATTGTGTCCACATGGAGGTGTGCACACTGAACTGTTAGAATGAGTGTGCCCACATGGAGTTGTGCACACTGTTCTGTTAGAATGAGTATTCCCTCATGGAGATGTGCACACTTAACTGTTAGAATGAGTGTTTCCACATGGAGGTGTGCACACGGAACTGTTAGAATGACTGTGTCCACATGGAGGTGTGCACACTCACCTGTTAGAATGAGTGTGCCCACATGGAGGTGTGCACACTGAACTGTTAGAATGAGTGTGCCCACATGGAGGTGTGCACACTGAACTGTTAGAATGAGTGTGTCCACATGGAGGTGTGCACACTGAACTGTTAGAATGAGTGTGTCCACATGGAGGTGTGTACACTGAACTGTTAGATTGAGTGTGTCCACATGGAGGTGTGCACACTGAACTGTTAGAATGAGTGTGTCCACATGGAGGTGTGCACACTGAACTGTTAGAATGAGTGTGTCCACATGGAGGTGTGCACACTGAAATGTTAGAATGAGTGTGCCCACATGGAGGTGTGCACACTGAACTGTTAGAATGAGTGTGCCCACATGGAGTTGTGCAAACTGAACTGTTAGAATGACTGTGTCCACATGGAAGTGTGCACACTGAACTGTTAGAATGAGTGTGCCCACATGGAGGTGTGCACACTGAACTGTTAGAATGAGTGTGTCCCTGTGGAGGTGTGCACACTGAACTGTTAGAATGAGTGTGTCCACATGGAGGTGTGCACACTGAACTGTTAGAAGGTGTGTGTCCACATTGAGGTGTGCACACTGAACTTTTAGAATGAGTGTGCCCACATGGAGGTGTGCACACTGAACTGTTAGAATATGTCCACATGGAGGTGTGCACACTGAACTGTTAGAATGAGTGTGCCCACATGGAGGTGTGCACACTGAACTGTTAGAATGAGTGTTTCCCCATGGAGGTGTGCACACTGAACTGTTAGAATGAGTGTGCCCACATTTTAAGTGTGCACACTGAACTGTTAGAATGCGTGTGCCCAAATGGAGGTGTGCACACTGAACTGTTAGAATGAGTGTGCCCAAATGGAGGTGTGCACACTGAACTGTTAGAATGAGTTTGCCCACATGGAGATGTGCACACTGAACTGTTAGAATAAGTTGTCCACATGGAGGAGGGTACACTGAACTGTTAGAATGAGTATGCCCACATGGAGGTGTGCACACTGAACTGTTAGAATGATGTGTCCACATGGAGGTGTGCACACTGAACTGTTAGAATGAGTGTGCCCACATTTTAAGTGGGCACACTGAACTGTTAGAATGAGTGTGTCCACATGGAGGTGTGCACACTGAACTGTTAGAATGAGTGTGCCCACATGGAGTTGTGCACACTGAACTGTTAGAATGAGTGTGTCCACATGGAGGTGTGCACACTGAACTGTTAGAATGAGTGTATCCCTGTAGAGATGTGCACACTGAACTGTTAGAATGAGTGTCCACATGGAGGTGTGCACACTGAACTGTTAGAATGAGTGTGTCCACATGGAGGTGTGCACACTGAACTGTTAGAATGAGTGTGCCCACATGGAGGTGTGCACACTGAACTGTTAGAATATGTCCACATGGAGGTGTGCACACTGTATTGTTAGAATGAGTGTGTCCACATGGAGGTGTGCACACTGAACTGTTAGAATGAGTGTATCCCTGTGAAGTTGTGCACACTGAACTGTTAGAATGAGTTTGTCCACATGGAGGTGTGCACAATGAACTGTTAGAATGATTGTGTCCACATGGAGGTGTGCACACTGAACTGTTAGAATGAGTGTGCCCACATGGAGTTGTGCACACTGTTCTGTTAGAATGAGTATTCCCTCATGGAGATGTGCACACTTAACTGTTAGAATGAGTGTTTCCACATGGAGGTGTGCACACGGAACTGTTAGAATGACTGTGTCCACATGGAGGTGTGCACACTCACCTGTTAGAATGAGTGTGCCCACATGGAGGTGTGCACACTGAACTGTTAGAATGAGTGTGCCCACATGGAGGTGTGCACACTGAACTGTTAGAATGAGTGTGTCCACATGGAGGTGTGCACACTGAACTGTTAGAATGAGTGTGTCCACATGGAGGTGTGTACACTGAACTGTTAGATTGAGTGTGTCCACATGGAGGTGTGCACACTGAACTGTTAGAATGAGTGTGTCCACATGGAGGTGTGCACACTGAACTGTTAGAATGAGTGTGTCCACATGGAGGTGTGCACACTGAACTGTTAGAATGAGTGTGCCCACATGGAGGTTTGCACACTGAACTGTTAGAATGAGTGTGTCCACATGGAGGTGTGCACACTGAACTGTTAGAATGAGTGTGCCCACATGGAGGTTTGCACACTGAACTGTTAGAATATGTTCACATGGAGGTGTGCACACTGTATTGTTAGAATGAGTGTGTCCACATGGAGGTGTGCACACTGAACTGTTAGAATGACTGTGTCCACATGGAGGTGTGCACACTGAACTGTTAGAATGAGTGTGTCCACATGGAGGTGTGCACACTGAAATGTTAGAATTAGTGTGTCCACATGGAAGTGTGCACACTGAACTGTTAGAATGAGTGTGCCCATATGGAGGTGTGCACACTGAACTGTTAGAATGAGTGTGTCCACATGGCGGTGTGCACACTGAACTGTTAGAATGAGTGTGCCCACATGGAGTTGTGCACACTGAACTGTTAGAATGACTGTGTGCACATGGAGGTGTGCACAATGAACTGTTAGAATGACTGTGCCCACACGGAGGTGTGCACACTGAACTGTTAGAATGAGTGTGTCCCTGTGGAGGTGTGCACACTGAGCTGTTAGAATGAGTGTGTCCACATGGAGGTGTGCACACTGAACTGTTAGAATGAGTGTGTCCCCATGGAGGTGTGCACACTGAACTGTTAGAATGAGTGTGTCCACATGGAGGTGTGCACACTGAACTGTTAGAATGAGTGTGCCCACATGGAGGTGTGCACACTGAACTGTTAGAATGAGTGTGCCCACATGGAGGTGTTCACACTGAACTGTTAGAATGAGTGTGCCCACATGGAGGTGTGCACACTGAACTGTTAGAATGAGTGTGTCCACATGGAGATGTGCACACTGAACTGTTAGAATGAGTGTTTCCTCATGGAGGTGTGCACACTAAACTGTTAGAATGAGTGTGCCCACATTTTAAGTGTGCACACTGAACTGTTAGAATAAGTGTGCCCAAATGGAGGTGTGCACACTGAACTGTTAGAATGAGTTTGCCCACATGGAGATGTGCACACTGAACTGTTAGTTAAGTTGTCCACATGGAGGAGGGTACACTGAACTGTTAGAATGAGTATGCCCACATGGAGGTGTGCACACTGAACTGTTAGAATGAGTGTGCCCACATGGAGGTGTGCACACTGAACTGTTAGAATGAGTGTGCCCACATGGAGTTGTGCACACTGAACTGTTAGAATGAGTGTGTCCACATGGACGTGTGCACACTAAACTGTTAGAATGAGTGTGCCCACATGGAGTTGTGCACACTGAACTGTTAGAATGAGTGTGTCCACATGGAGGTGTGCACACTGAACTGTTAGAATGAGTGTATCCCTGTAGAGATGCGCACACTGAACTGTTAGAATGAGTGTCCACATGGAGGTGTGCACACTGAACTGTTAGAATGAGTGTGTCCACATGGAGGTGTGCACACTGAACTGTTAGAATGAGTGTGCCCACATGGAGTTGTGCACACTGTTCTGTTAGAATGAGTATTCCCTCATGGAGATGTGCACACTTAACTGTTAGAATGAGTGTGTCCACATGGAGGTGTGCACACGGAACTGTTAGAATGACTGTGTCCACATGGAGGTGTGCACACTCACCTGTTAGAATGAGTGTGCCCACATGGAGGTGTGCACACTGAACTGTTAGAATGAGTGTGCCCACATGGAGGTGTGCACACTGAACTGTTAGAATGAGTGTGTCCACATGGAGGTGTGCACACTGAACTGTTAGAATGAGTGTGTCCACATGGAGTTGTGTACACTGAACTGTTAGATTGAGTGTGTCCACATGGAGGTGTGCACACTGAACTGTTAGAATGAGTGTGTCCACATGGAGGTGTGCACACTGAACTGTTAGAATGAGTATGTCCACATGGAGGTGTGCACACTGAACTGTTAGAATGAGTGTGCCCACATGGAGGTTTGCACACTGAACTGTTAGAATGAGTGTGTCCACATGGAGGTGTGCACACTGAACTGTTAGAATGAGTGTGCCCACATGGAGGTTTGCACACTGAACTGTTAGAATATGTTCACATGGAGGTGTGCACACTGTATTGTTAGAATGAGTGTGTCCACATGGAGGTGTGCAGACTGAACTGTTAGAATGACTGTGTCCACATGGAGGTGTGCACACTGAACTGTTAGAATGAGTGTGTCCACATGGAGGTGTGCACACTGAAATGTTAGAATTAGTGTGTCCACATGGAGGTGTGCACACTGAACTGTTAGAATGAGTGTGCCCATATGGAGGTGTGCACACTGAACTGTTAGAATGAGTGTGTCCACATGGCGGTGTGCACACTGAACTGTTAGAATGAGTGTGCCCACATGGAGTTGTGCACACTGAACTGTTAGAATGACTGTGTGCACATGGAGGTGTGCACAATGAACTGTTAGAATGACTGTGCCCACACGGAGGTGTGCACACTGAACTGTTAGAATGAGTGTGTCCCTGTGGAGGTGTGCACACTGAGCTGTTAGAATGAGTGTGTCCACATGGAGGTGTGCACACTGAACTGTTAGAATGAGTGTGTCCCCATGGAGGTGTGCACACTGAACTGTTAGAATGAGTGTGTCCACATGGAGGTGTGCACTCTGAACTGTTAGAATGAGTGTGCCCACATGGAGGTGTGCACACTGAACTGTTAGAATGAGTGTGCCCACATGGAGGTGTTCACACTGAACTGTTAGAATGAGTGTGCCCACATGGAGGTGTGCACACTGAACTGTTAGAATGAGTGTGTCCACATGGAGATGTGCACACTGAACTGTTAGAATGAGTGTTTCCTCATGGAGGTGTGCACACTAAACTGTTAGAATGAGTGTGCCCACATTTTAAGTGTGCACACTGAACTGTTAGAATGAGTGTGCCCAAATGGAGGTGTGCACACTGAACTGTTAGAATGAGTTTGCCCACATGGAGATGTGCACACTGAACTGTTAGATAAGTTGTCCACATGGAGGAGGGTACACTGAACTGTTAGAATGAGTATGCCCACATGGAGGTGTGCACACTGAACTGTTAGAATGAGTGTGTCCACATGGACGTGTGCACACTAAACTGTTAGAATGAGTGTGCCCACATGGAGTTGTGCACACTGAACTGTTAGAATGAGTGTGTCCACATGGAGGTGTGCACACTGAACTGTTAGAATGAGTGTATCCCTGTAGAGATGCGCACACTGAACTGTTAGAATGAGTGTCCACATGGAGGTGTGCACACTGAACTGTTAGAATGAGTGTGTCCACATGGAGGTGTGCACACTGAACTGTTAGAATGAGTGTGCCAACATGGAGGTGTGCACACTGAACTGTTAGAATATGTCCACATGTAGGTGTGCACACTGTATTGTTAGAATGAGTGTGTCCACATGGAGGTGTGCACACTGAACTGTTAGAATGAGTGTGTCCACATGGAGGTGTGCACAATGAACTGTTAGAATGATTGTGTCCCTGTGGAGGTGTGCACACTGAAATGTTAGAATGAGTGTGCCCACATGGAGGTGTGCACACTGTTCTGTTAGAATGAGTATTCCCACATGGAGGTGTGCACACTTAACTGTTAGAATGAGTGTGTCCACATGGAGGTGTGCAAACGGAACTGTTAGAATGAGTGTGTCCACATGGAGGTGTGCACACTCACCTGTTAGAATGAGTGTGCCCACATGGAGGTGTGCACACTGAACTGTTAGAATGAGTGTGCCCACATGGAGGTGTGCACACTGAACTGTTAGAATGAGTGTGTCCACATGGAGGTGTGCACACTGAACTGTTAGTATGAGTGTGCCCACATGGAGGTGTGCACACTGAACTGTTAGAATGAGTGTGCCCACATGGAGGTGTGCACACTGAACTGTTAGAATGAGTGTGCCCACATGGAGTTGTGCAAACTGAACTGTTAGAATGACTGTGTCCACATGGAAGTGTGCACACTGAACTGTTAGAATGAGTGTGCCCACATGGAGGTGTGCACACTGAACTGTTAGAATGAGTGTGTCCCTGTGGAGGTGTGCACACTGAACTGTTAGAATGAGTGTGTCCACATGGAGGTGTGCACACTGAACTGTTAGAAGGTGTGTGTCCACATGGAGTTGTGCACACTGAACTATTAGAAAGAGTGTGCCCACATGGAAGTGTGCACACTGAACTGTTAGAATGAGTGTGCCCACATGGAGGTGTGCACACTGAACTGTTAGAATGAGTGTGTCCACATGGAGGTGTGCACACTGAACTGTTAGAATGAGTGTGCCCACATGGAGGTGTGCACACTGAACTGTTAGAATGAGTGTGCCCACATGGAAGTGTGCACACTGAACTGTTAGAATGAGTTTGCCCACATGGAGGTGTGCACACTGAACTGTTAGAATGAGTGTGTCCACATGGAGGTGTGCACACTGAACTGTTAGAATGAGTGTGTCCACATTGAGGTGTGCACACTGAACTTTTAGAATGAGTGTGCCCACATGGAGGTGTGCACACTGAACTGTTAGAATATGTCCACATGGAGGTGTGCACACTGAACTGTTAGAATGAGTGTGCCCACATGGAGGTGTGCACACTGAACTGTTAGAATGAGTGTTTCCCCATGGAGGTGTGCACACTGAACTGTTAGAATGAGTGTGCCCACATTTTAAGTGTGCACACTGAACTGTTAGAATGCGTGTGCCCAAATGGAGGTGTGCACACTGAACTGTTAGAATGAGTGTGCCCAAATGGAGGTGTGCACACTGAACTGTTAGAATGAGTTTGCCCACATGGAGATGTGCACACTGAACTGTTAGAATAAGTTGTCCACATGGAGGAGGGTACACTGAACTGTTAGAATGAGTATTCCCACATGGAGGTGTGCACAGTGAACTGTTAGAATGAGTGTGCCCACATGGAGGTGTGCACACTGAACTGTTAGAATGAGTGTGCCCACATGGAGGTGTGCACACTGAACTGTTAGAATGAGTGTGTCCACATGGACGTGTGCACACTAAACTGTTAGAATGAGTGTGCCCACATGGATTTGTGCACACTGAACTGTTAGAATGAGTGTGTCCACATGGAGGTGTGCACACTGAACTGTTAGAATGAGTGTATCCCTGTAGAGATGTGCACACTGAACTGTTAGAATGAGTGTCCACATGGAGGTGTGCACACTGAACTGTTAGAATGAGTGTGTCCACATGGAGGTGTGCACACTGAACTGTTAGAATGAGTGTGCCCACATGGGGGTGTGCACACTGAACTGTTAGAATATGTCCACATGGAGGTGTGCACACTGTATTGTTAGAATGAGTGTGTCACATGGAGGTGTGCACACTGAACTGTTAGAATGAGTGTATCCCTGTGAAGTTGTGCACACTGAACTGTTAGAATGAGTGTGTCCACATGGAGGTGTGCACAATGAACTGTTAGAATGATTGTGTCCACATGGAGGTGTGCACACTGAACTGTTAGAATGAGTGTGCCCACATGGAGTTATGCACACTGTTCTGTTAGAATGAGTATTCCCTCATGGAGGTGTGCACACTTAACTGTTAGAATGAGTGTGTCCACATGGAGGTGTGCACACGGAACTGTTAGAATGACTGTGTCCACATGGAGGTGTGCACACTCACCTGTTAGAATGAGTGTGCCCACATGGAGGTGTGCACACTGAACTGTTAGAATGAGTGTGCCCACATGGAGGTGTGCACACTGAACTGTTAGAATGAGTGTGTCCACATGGAGGTGTGCACACTGAACTGTTAGTATGAGTGTGACCACATGGAGGTGTGCACACTGAACTGTTAGAATGAGTGTGCCCACATGGAGGTGTGCACACTGAACTGTTAGAATGAGTGTGCCCACATGGAGTTGTGCAAACTGAACTGTTAGAATGACTGTGTCCACATGGAAGTGTGCACACTGAACTGTTAGAATGAGTGTGCCCACATAGAGGTGTGCACACTGAGCTGTTAGAATGAGTGTGCCCACATGGAGGTGTGCACACTGAACTGTTAGAATGAGTGTGTCCACATGGAGGTGTGCACACTGAACTGTTAGAATGAGTGTGTCCACATGGAGGTGTGCACACTGAACTGTTTGAATGACTGTGTCCAATGGAGGTGTGCACACTGAACTGTTAGAATGACTGTGTCCCTTTGGAGGTGTGCACACTGAACTGTTAGAATGAGTGTGTCCACATGGAGGTGTGCACACTGAACTGTTAGAATGAGTGTGTCCACATGGAGGTGTGCACACTGAACTGTTAGAATGAGTGTGTCCCTGTGGAGGTGTGCACACTGAACTGTTAGAATGAGTGTGTCCACATGGAGGTGTGCACACTGAACTGTTTGAATGACTGTGTCCAATGGAGGTGTGCACACTGAACTGTTAGAATGACTGTGTCCCTTTGGAGTTGTGCAAACTGAACTGTTAGAATGACTGTGTCCACATGGAAGTGTGCACACTGAACTGTTAGAATGAGTGTGCCCACATGGAGGTGTGCACACTGAACTGTTAGAATGAGTGTGTCCCTGTGGAGGTGTGCACACTGAACTGTTAGAATGAGTGTGTCCACATGGAGGTGTGCACACTGAACTGTTAGAAGGTGTGTGTCCACATGGAGTTGTGCACACTGAACTATTAGAAAGAGTGTGCCCACATGGAAGTGTGCACACTGAACTGTTAGAATGAGTGTGCCCACATGGAGGTGTGCACACTGAACTGTTAGAATGAGTGTGTCCACATGGAGGTGTGCACACTGAACTGTTAGAATGAGTGTGCCCACATGGAGGTGTGCACACTGAACTGTTAGAATGAGTGTGCCCACATGGAAGTGTGCACACTGAACTGTTAGAATGAGTTTGCCCACATGGAGGTGTGCACACTGAACTGTTAGAATGAGTGTGTCCACATGGAGGTGTGCACACTGAACTGTTAGAATGAGTGTGTCCACATTGAGGTGTGCACACTGAACTTTTAGAATGAGTGTGCCCACATGGAGGTGTGCACACTGAACTGTTAGAATATGTCCACATGGAGGTGTGCACACTGAACTGTTAGAATGAGTGTGCCCACATGGAGGTGTGCACACTGAACTGTTAGAATGAGTGTTTCCCCATGGAGGTGTGCACACTGAACTGTTAGAATGAGTGTGCCCACATTTTAAGTGTGCACACTGAACTGTTAGAATGCGTGTGCCCAAATGGAGGTGTGCACACTGAACTGTTAGAATGAGTGTGCCCAAATGGAGGTGTGCACACTGAACTGTTAGAATGAGTTTGCCCACATGGAGATGTGCACACTGAACTGTTAGAATAAGTTGTCCACATGGAGGAGGGTACACTGAACTGTTAGAATGAGTATTCCCACATGGAGGTGTGCACAGTGAACTGTTAGAATGAGTGTGCCCACATGGAGGTGTGCACACTGAACTGTTAGAATGAGTGTGCCCACATGGAGGTGTGCACACTGAACTGTTAGAATGAGTGTGTCCACATGGACGTGTGCACACTAAACTGTTAGAATGAGTGTGCCCACATGGATTTGTGCACACTGAACTGTTAGAATGAGTGTGTCCACATGGAGGTGTGCACACTGAACTGTTAGAATGAGTGTATCCCTGTAGAGATGTGCACACTGAACTGTTAGAATGAGTGTCCACATGGAGGTGTGCACACTGAACTGTTAGAATGAGTGTGTCCACATGGAGGTGTGCACACTGAACTGTTAGAATGAGTGTGCCCACATGGGGGTGTGCACACTGAACTGTTAGAATATGTCCACATGGAGGTGTGCACACTGTATTGTTAGAATGAGTGTGTCACATGGAGGTGTGCACACTGAACTGTTAGAATGAGTGTATCCCTGTGAAGTTGTGCACACTGAACTGTTAGAATGAGTGTGTCCACATGGAGGTGTGCACAATGAACTGTTAGAATGATTGTGTCCACATGGAGGTGTGCACACTGAACTGTTAGAATGAGTGTGCCCACATGGAGTTATGCACACTGTTCTGTTAGAATGAGTATTCCCTCATGGAGGTGTGCACACTTAACTGTTAGAATGAGTGTGTCCACATGGAGGTGTGCACACGGAACTGTTAGAATGACTGTGTCCACATGGAGGTGTGCACACTCACCTGTTAGAATGAGTGTGCCCACATGGAGGTGTGCACACTGAACTGTTAGAATGAGTGTGCCCACATGGAGGTGTGCACACTGAACTGTTAGAATGAGTGTGTCCACATGGAGGTGTGCACACTGAACTGTTAGTATGAGTGTGACCACATGGAGGTGTGCACACTGAACTGTTAGAATGAGTGTGCCCACATGGAGGTGTGCACACTGAACTGTTAGAATGAGTGTGCCCACATGGAGTTGTGCAAACTGAACTGTTAGAATGACTGTGTCCACATGGAAGTGTGCACACTGAACTGTTAGAATGAGTGTGCCCACATAGAGGTGTGCACACTGAGCTGTTAGAATGAGTGTGCCCACATGGAGGTGTGCACACTGAACTGTTAGAATGAGTGTGTCCACATGGAGGTGTGCACACTGAACTGTTAGAATGAGTGTGTCCACATGGAGGTGTGCACACTGAACTGTTTGAATGACTGTGTCCAATGGAGGTGTGCACACTGAACTGTTAGAATGACTGTGTCCCTTTGGAGGTGTGCACACTGAACTGTTAGAATGAGTGTGTCCACATGGAGGTGTGCACACTGAACTGTTAGAATGAGTGTGTCCACATGGAGGTGTGCACACTGAACTTTTAGAATGAGTGTGCCCACATGGAAGTGTGCACACTGACCTGTTAGAATATGTCCACATGGAGGTGTGTACACTGTATTGTTAAAATGAGTGTGTCCACATGGAGGTGTGCACACTGAACTGTTAGAATGAGTGTGTCCACATGGAGGTGTGTACACTGAACTTTTAGAATGAGTGTGTCCACATGGAGGTGTGCACACTGAACTGTTAGAATGAGTGTGTCCACATGGAGGTGTGCACACTGAACTGTTAGAATGAGTGTGTCCACATGGAGGTGTGCACACTGAACTGTTAGAATGAGTGTGCCCACATGGAGGTTTGCACACTGAACTGTTAGAATGAGTGTGTCCACATGGAGGTGTGCACACTGAACTGTTAGAATGAGTGTGCCCACATGGAGGTTTGCACACTGAACTGTTAGAATATTTTCACATGGAGGTGTGCACACTGTATTGTTAGAATGAGTGTGTCCACATGGAGGTGTGCACACTGAACTGTTAGAATGACTGTGTCCACATGGAGGTGTGCACACTGAACTGTTAGAATGAGTGTGTCCACATGGAGGTGTGCACACTGAACTGTTAGAATTAGTGTGTCCACATGGAAGTGTGCACACTGAACTGTTAGAATGAGTGTGCCCATATGGAGGTGTGCACACTGAACTGTTAGAATGAGTGTGTCCACATGGCGGTGTGAACACTGAACTGTTAGAATGAGTGTGCCCACATGGAGTTGTGCACACTGAACTGTTAGAATGACTGTGTGCACATGGAGGTGTGCACAATGAACTGTTAGAATGACTGTGCCCACACGGAGTTGTGCACACTGAACTGTTAGAATGAGTGTGTCCCTGTGGAGGTGTGCACACGAGCTGTTAGAATGAGTGTGTCCACATGGAGGTGTGCACACTGAACTGTTAGAATGAGTGTGTCCCCATGGAGGTGTGCACACTGAACTGTTAGAATGAGTGTGTCCACATGGAGGTGTGCACACTGAACTGTTAGAATGAGTGTGCCCACATGGAGGTGTGCACACTGAACTGTTAGAATGAGTGTGCCCACATGGAGGTGTTCACACTGAACTGTTAGAATGAGTGTGCCCACATGGAGGTGTGCACACTGAACTGTTAGAATGAGTGTGTCCACATGGAGATGTGCACACTGAACTGTTAGAATGAGTGTTTCCTCATGGAGGTGTGCACACTAAACTGTTAGAATGAGTGTGCTCACATTTTAAGTGTGCACACTGAACTGTTAGAATGAGTGTGCCCAAATGGAGGTGTGCACACTGAACTGTTAGAATGAGTGTGCCCACATGGAGGTGTGCACACTGAACTGTTAGAATGAGTATGCCCACATGGAGGTGTGCACACTGAACTGTTAGAATGAGTGTGTCCCTGTGGAGGTGTGCACACTGAACTGTTAGAATGAGTGTGTCCACATGGAGGTGTGCACACTGAAATGTTAGAAGGTGTGTGTCCACATGGAGTTGTGCACACTGAACTGTTAGAATGAGTGTGCCCACATGGAAGTGTGCACACTGAACTGTTAGAATGAGTGTGCCCAAATGGAGGTGTGCACACTGAACTGTTAGAATGAGTTTGCCCACATGGAGATGTGCACACTGAACTGTTAGAATAAGTTGTCCACATGGAGGAGGGTACACTGAACTGTTAGAATGAGTATGCCCACATGGAGGTGTGCACACTGAACTGTTAGAATGAGTGTGCCCACATGGAGGTGTGCACACTGAACTGTTAGAATGAGTGTGCCCACATGGATGTGTGCACACTGAACTGTTAGAATGAGTGTGTCCACATGGACGTGTGCACACTGAACTGTTAGAATGAGTGTGCCCACATGGAGTTGTGCACACTGAACTGTTAGAATGAGTGTGTCCACATGGAGGTGTGCACACTGAACTGTTAGAATGAGTGTATCCCTGTAGAGATGTGCACACTGAACTGTTAGAATGAGTGTCCATATGGAGGTGTGCACACTGAACTGTTAGAATGAGTGTGTCCACATGGAGGTGTGCACACTGAACTGTTAGAATGAGTGTGCCCACATGGAGGTGTGCACACTGAACTGTTAGAATATGTCCACATGGAGGTGTGCACACTGTATTGTTAGAATGAGTGTGTCCACATGGAGGTGTGCACACTGAACTGTTAGAATGAGTGTATCCCTGTGAAGTTGTGCACACTGAACTGATAGAATGAGTGTGTCCACATGGAGGTGTGCACAATGAACTGTTAGAATGATTGTGTCCACATGGAGGTGTGCACACTGAACTGTTAGAATGAGTGTGCCCACATGGAGTTGTGCACACTGTTCTGTTAGAATTATTATTCCCTCATGGAGGTGTGCACACTTAACTGTTAGAATGAGTGTGTCCACATGGAGGTGTGCACACGGAACTGGTAGAATGACTGTGTCCACATGGAGGTGTGCACACTCACCTGTTAGAATGAGTGTGCCCACATGGAGGTGTGCACACTGAACTGTTAGAATGAGTGTGCCCACATGGAGGTGTGCACACTGAACTGTTAGAATGAGTGTGTCCACATGGAGGTGTGCACACTGAAC